>NW_022437039.1:5749079-5796905 GCF_009761245.1 Sapajus apella | reverse complement strand
AAGAAAGAAAGAGAAAGAAAGAGAGAGAGAAAGAGAGAAAGAAAGAAAGAAAGAAAAAGAAAGAAAGAAAGAAAGAAAGAAAGAAAGAAAGAAAGAAAGAAAGAAAGAAAGAAAGAAAGAAAGAAAGACTCACTGCACCAGCCTGGGCAACATGGCAAAACCCTGTCTCTACAACAAATACCAAAAAAAATTAGCCAGGTGTGGTGATACACACCTGTAGTCACAGCTACTCAGCAGGATGGCGTGGGAGGATGGTTTAAGCCCAGGAGGCCAAGGTTGCTGAGGAGCCCAGGAGCCGAGAACACATCACTGCATTCCAGCCTGGGTGACAGAATGAGGCCCTGTTTTATTTATTTATTTATTTATTTTATTTATTTTTTAGATGGAGTCTCCCTCTGTTGCCCAGGCTGGAGTGCAATGGCATGATCTCAGCTCACTGCAACCTCTGATTCCCAGGTCCAAGTGATTCTCCTGCCTCAGCCTCCCCAGTAGTTGGGATTACAGGCACCTGCCATAATACCTGGCTAATTTTTGTAGAGATGGAGTTTTGCCATGTTGGCCAGGCTGGTCTTGAACTCCTGACTTCAGGTGATCTGCCCACCTTGGCCTCCCAAAGTGCCGGGATTACAGGGATGAGCCACTGCACCTGGTCAATTGCAGCACTATTCATAAAAGCCAGAAGATGGAAACAAACCCAAGGATCTATGAGCAGATGAGCAGATAAGCAAAATGTGGTCTCTCTATACAACAGAACCAAGCGGTTGCTGAAGGAGGGCCAAGCACTCAGCTACTCTCAGCCACCCCTCTGGCAGCAGACACGGTTGAAGTCCTAGAACCATCAGAGAGAGTAACGTCCTGCTGATCCCTGGATTTTGGACTTCTGGCCTCAGAACTGTAAGAGAACAAATTTCCATTGTTTTCAGTCACTCAGTTTGTGGCAATTTTTTGCAGCAGCCCCAGGAGGGGAATGTGTGATCTCAATGAATATTTTTACCAATCATGTCAGTTATTACTAAATCTGCAATTTACAAAAGATGACCTCCTGCAATTTAAAACTTGCACAGGGCCAGGTACGGTGGCTCACATCTGTAATCCCAGCACTTTGGGAGGCTGAGGCAGGTGGATCATCTAAGGTCAGGAGTTTGAGACCAGCCCGACCGACATGGTGAAACCCTGTCTCTACTAAAACTACAAAAAAGTAGCTGGATGTGGTGGTGTGTGCCTGTAATCCCAGCTGCTCTGGAGGCTGAGGGGGAGAACTGCTTGAACCCGGGAGGTGGAGGTTGCCAGTGAGCTGGGATCGTACCACTGCACTCCAGCCTGGGTGACAGAACAAGACCCTGTCTCCAAAAACAAAACAACAAAACAAAAACAAAAACAAAATGAAAAACTTGCACAGGAGGAAAGGGAGGTTCAAGTTCATACATCATCACAGGGGCTCAGATCTGAGCCTAGGCCCTGACTGCAATTGCACGCGTCTGGACTGTTCCAGGCATTTCCAGGTCATCCCCTCTTCCTGTCTCCACCTGAATCCAAGCTACTTCCACTTGTAATTGGCTGTGGCGGCCTCCTAAGGGGTCTCCCTGATGGCATCGAGGTCTTCTTCAATCCACTTTGCACGGAGCAGCCAGAGGGATTGTGTTAAAGTGAAACACATCATGTCACTCCTTAGTTAGTAACCAACCAAAGGTCTCTAACTGCAGAGACAATAAAACCCAGCCTTCTAATGATGACCTCAAGTCCTCCCATTGTGGGACCTGCCACGCATCTGCCGCATCCGTGCCTGGAGTGAGCTTCCCCCCAGGCCTGAAATGGCTGTCTCCTTCCTCGGCCCAAATACTACCTGTTCAGAGCAGCCTTCCTTGACCTCAACTTAAAGTGGTCCCATTGCTTTCAGATCAACACATTTTATTTTTGTAACCGTTATCCACCTCTTTGTCATTTGTTCATGATTCATCAGTCTCTCTCCACCAGCATGCAAGCTCCTCGCCTCTCGTTCCCCTTGATTTCACAGTTGATACGTGATGTAAGTTACATATTGAGTGTTAGTAATTCCCTGGGACACAGACGCCTCTAGGGATGGGAGCAGTAGGCCAGTTTTCCAGGAGGAAAAATTAAAATCAACAAATGATTGTTCAACCGCAGGAGCTTCCCCCACAGGGCAAGTGGATGGCCTGGGCTGTCCAAAACTAGGCTTCTCCGATCTGCCCCCCAGGGCACCTGACTGCTGGGAACACTTCCTGCTCACTCCTGTGATGGTCCCGTGGGCCCGCCAGCATCTGCAGACCAGAAGAAGGGCTGGCCAGAGCTCAGGGACCACAGTCAGGCTGCTGATACCAAATGTCTCTCTCTCTCTCTTTTTTTTTTTTTTTGAGACAGAGTCTCGTTCTGTCTTCTAGGCTGGAGTATAGTGGCACAATCTTGGCTCACTGCAACCTCTGCCTCCTGGATTCAAGTGATTCTCCTGCCTCTGCCTCCTGAGTAGCTGGGATTACAGGCACGCATCACCACATACAGTGAATTTTTATATTTTTAGTAGAGAAGGCATTTCACCATGTTGGCCATGTTGGTCTTGAACTCCTGACCTCAAGTGATCTGCCTGCCTCAGCCTCCCAAAGTGATGGGATTACAGGAGTGAGCCACCATGCCTGGCCTGATCCCAAACTTCTTGAGACCTCCTGAGCAGAGGGCGGCCTCCTTCCCCAAGGTCCCCCTGCACAGTCACCCTGGTCCTTCTTTAATCCTGCCGTGTTCGCAGTGCTGTGCTGGGTCCTGGACAGAATGGAGTGCACCAGTAGGAACCTGAATGACAGAGGTAAGGGGCCTAGGTGTTAGGGTCATGGGCTGTGCACTCAGGCCTGGGTTAGAGTCCCAGCTCTGTCCTGTACTATGGCTGCCATCTTCAACAAGTTACATAACAGAAGGCAGTTGTTGGTTCAATAACTAAGAAAGCTCCTTGGCTTGGGGTGGGACACACTCTGGAGACTGGACGTCTTCTTGTCTAAGATGCAGGAGAGAGACTTTAAGCACAAAGGGACAATCAGCTCAGAGATCCCTCATGGTCCCAGGTTCTAAGTCCTGTGCAGTGCAACTGTCCTCTCCCTTGGGTCAACTGCTCCACCCCAAGAACTGGCATTGAGCTGGTTTCCTGGAGTCAAACCATTCAGTTCAGTTACCACTGAAAATGCTCTGTATCTCTACCGACTTCGAGTGCTGTGCATTCTGAGACTTAACATCACTCCAATGCTAGGAAAATTTCTTCCCACTTAGCAGATGCGAAAACTCAGGCAAAGAAAGGCGAAAGGCCCTTTATCGACATTCACCCTATGCGAGCTGATTTCCCGACATCGCTGGTGCTCTGAAACATCTTGTGATGTAGTGGAGTAGCGCCAGTTTGCAGACTGAGAAGCTGAGGCTGAGGCAAGGTTAAGCAAAAGTCACCCTATTTTTGCCCTAAGTAAGTGGTGGTTGGAACTGAACCAGGTCCGTCTGGCTGCCTACTTTTTCTGCAGAATCATGAACGCAGGGCTTAGGGGTGATTCTGCAAAGGTAGAGAAATACAATCTTTACACTCATTTTGCTCCTGCGGAGAATTAAAACTACAGCAAGGCACTGGCCTGTTATCTCAACCAGTATGAAGCATCTGCTTCTCATTCCAGGCTTTTAGCAGAAATCTCTGCAGAGTCCTCGTCTCCCTCCCACAATGCCAACTCCAGTTGGGAGATGTCTGGTAGACTCAGCACTTTCTCCCAAAACCGTGTAACTTTGACACGCTGCTCTTACTTCCATAGGGCATCCCCAAACAAAGCTGGGGCTCTCCAGAACTCGAGACCCAGAACAAAGAACTGAGCTCATGGGGACAGGGTCCCCCGGCCAGACAAGGCGAACACTGGTGTCCCCAGGTACTAATGACTCATCACTTCTCAGGCTTGCTGGCCCAGTGGTTCCAGCAGAACGCCGCCAGCTGGGCCTGACAATCAAAGTGAAACATCGCAAATGGGGAGGAAGTCGGAGAAGGCAGAGTGTGGGCGGGAGCACAGAGCTCTCTGTGTGTCCAAAACTGGAACTCAGGTGTTAGGACGTGGCGGCCTGCCTTCCTTTGCCTGTGCTTCCTTCTCTGCCTGGACGCAACCCAGAACAGAACCTAAAGTTACCCTAGCGATGTCTCAGCCTTGAGAACGCGTGATCATGGCCAACTCCACACTCCACTGGAACTTGAGCTCCTTTTGTTCAGCAAAGTGGCAATGGAAACCGGGAACCTCAAATCAAAATCTTTCAAAGCTGGCCCTAGGCGCAGTAGCTAATGCCTGTAATCCCAGAACTTTGGGAGGTTGAGGTAGGAGGGTGGCTTAAGCCCAGGAGTTCCAGACCAGCCTGGGCAACACAGTGAGACCCCGTCACCACAAGAAATAAAAGGGTTAGCCAGGCAAGGTGGCGCATGCCTGTGGTCCCAGCTACTTGGGCGGATTGCTTCAGCCCAGGAGCTCAAGGCTGCTGTGAGCTGTTGATTGTACCACTGCACTCCAGCCTGGGTGACAGAGCAAGACCCTGTCTCAAAAACAAAACAAACAAAAATAAAAGACGTGCAAGGTGAATGTACGTAAAGCTGGGGACTCTGAATAAAATGGATGGACTGTATCCGTGTCAGTATCTTGGTTGTGATATTGTACTCTACGGGTTAGTAAGATGGTTCTGTTGGGGAAAACAGGATGAAGGACACATAGGATTTCTCTGTATCATTTCTTATGACTGTGTGTGAATCTATGCTAATCTCAAAAGAAAAAAATTACTTCAAAGAATGGGCAAGGTGAAATGTAATGAAACTCTCCAAGCAAATTCAAAACCTTAAAACAAGCCGGGCATGGTGGCTCATGCCTGTAATCCCAGTACCTTGGGAAGCTGAGGCGGGCAGATCACTTGAAGTCAGGAATTTAAGACCAGCCTGGCCAACATGGCAAAACCCCGTCTTTACTAAATATATAAAAATTAGCCCAGTATGGTGGCACATGGTTGTAATCCTAGCTACTTGGGAAGCTGAGGCATGAGGTTCACTTGAATCTGTGAGGCAGAGGTTGCAGTGAGCTGAGACTGCGCCACTGCACTCCAGTCTGGGTGACAGAGTGACACTCAGAGTCTGTCTCAAAAAAATAAAAAAAATAATAAAAATACCTAAAAAGAGTATTCCCTTGAATAACAAGGGTTTGAACTGCATGGGTCCACTAATGTGGATTTTTTTCCACAATATACTGGAAAAGTTTTGGAGATTTGTGACAATTAGAAAACTCAAAGACAAACTTTGCAGCCTAGGAAACATTGAAAAAATTAAGAAAAAGCAAGATATGTGATAGATGCATAAAATATACATAGAGACTAATCTTAGTTAATTAACTGTTTATGTTACTAGTAGGCTTCAGGTTAGCAGGAGGCTATTAGTAGTAAAGTTTTTGGGGAGTCAAAAGTTATAAAGTTATACATGGAGGCTGGGCATGGTGGCACAAACCTGTAATCCAAGCACTTTGGGAGGCCGAGGTGGGTGGATCACCTGAGGTCAGGAGTTTGAGACCAGCATAGTCAACATGGTAAAACCCCGTTCTCTACTAAAAATACAACAATTAACTGGGCATGGTGGTGGGTGTCTGTAATCCCAGCTACTGGGGGGAGGCTGAGGCAGGAGAATGGCTTGAACCAGGAGGCAGAGACTGCAGTGAGCCGAGATTGTGCCACTGCACTCCAGCCTGGACAATAGAGCGAGACTTAGTCTCAAAAATAAAAAAAAAAATGTTATATGTGAATTTTTGACTGTGCAAGGGTTTTGGTGTCTCTAACCCCTGTGTTGTTCAAGAGTCAATTGTATACACCAAACCTTCCCAACAGTTTCTCTGAAAAAGTTAATTCATGTAAAATATTTACATATTCATTCAACAAATACGGTCCACATGTTCACTCTATGCCATATCCTGGAATGATGCTGGGGGCAGAGAAAAGACACAGACATCCTACATCCTTAAGGAACTCACGGTCTAGTGCTGGAAGCAGAAATGCATGGGGAATTACAACAGAGAGTGGTAAATTCAAGTGAGAAGGAGGCGTGGGGCAATGACTTCCCCAAAGAGAAGTGGGCAACCCAGCCAGGACCAGGGGGAAGGCTTCCTTCGTGAAGGATAGGGGACCAGCCCCAAAACAGAGGAACTGTCTCTCTGGACGAGACACCCTTGAACAATTTTAATTAATTCAGATGGGAATTTCACCTGAATATAATCTTGGTTTCACTTTTTATCTTTTAGAGATAGAGTCTCACTGTGTTGCCCTGGCTGGAGTGCAGTAGTGCGATCAAGGCTCAGTGCAACTTCAGCCTCCCACCCTCAGAGGATCCTCCCAACTCAGCCTCTCAAGTAGCTGGCGCTACAGGTGCATGCCACTACACCCGACTAACTTTTAAATTTTTTGTAGAGAAGGGGTCTCACCATGTTGCCCAGGCTGGTCCCTAATTTCTGGCCTCAAGTGATCCTCCTGCCTCAGCCTCCCAAAGCACTGGGATTATAGGCATGAGCCACTGTGCCCGGCTGCTGCATATAATGTTGGTTTCCTCATCTGTAAAATGGTGATGAGAATAGGACCTACCTTGAAGGCTGTTGTGAGGGTTAAATGATAATCCATGGCAAGTGCTCAGAACAGTGGAAGGGGTTCCTGTGGCCTTTTCTTCCCTATGAAAAGCAGGGCCCTGAGCAACCTTTGTATTGCCAGCATTGCTTTGGGGGTTGGCTCAAGTGTGGTCAGCTCCATGTCTGGGCATCCCTCAGCGCTGTGGCTCAAGTTGGGGGAAAACATACAGAGGGGTGACTCTAGCCTCCAGCTGAGACTTTAAAGGGACTTTCCTGGCAACCCTGGAAGAGCATACCCCATTTCATAACCTTCTCCAGGTTAAAGATTACCCATCCTGGTAAAATTCAGTTAACAATTTACTGTCTCCTACAAAACACCTTTGGATCCAGTGCGGTGGCTCACGCCTGTAATCCCAGCACTTTGGGAAGCCAAGGCGGATGGATCACCTGAGGTCAGGAGTTTGAGACCAGCCTGGCCAATGTGGTAAAACCCTGTCTGTACTAAAAATACAAAAATTAACCAGACGTGGTGGTGTGCACCGGTAATCTCAGCTACTCAGGAGGCTGAGGCAGGAGAATCGCTTGAACCTGGAAGGTGGAAGTTGCGGTGAGTTAAGATTGTGCCACTGCACTTCAGCCTGGGCAACAGAGTGAGACTCCATCTCAAAACAAACAAACAAACAAACAAACAGAAAGAAATACTTTTGGATCCTTCAAAGGTCTGAGCCAAACAAAAGCTCTCCTTAATTGTAGTGGTGGAAGTGTTCATTCAATCAGCCATGTAGCAAAACCCCCGCACAAAGGGCACGAGGTCTGCATGTTTGCTTGCTCTTTCAAGATAGAAATGCAGATAGCAAGCCCAGGGGCAGAGACCTTTGGCATACTGTGTTCAGCAGCAAAGAAGTGAATTTATGAACACGCTCCATTCCCATCAGGAAGGAAAGAATACGACATGGCAAGTGCTAAGAGCTTCAGGCCCTTTTGGGGGGATTTTCCTCCCAATCCCCCAGCAAAAAAGTTATGAGTCTGCAGTATTGAAATGTCCTGGAGTGCAGCTTCCAAGAGGTAAACCTCACCTGCTCTACTGCCTCCTTCTTAGCTATGTTGCCTAGAGCATTTTATGGACTCTATTTATTTACTTATTTATTAGTTACAATGTATTTTTTTAGAGATAGGGTCTTGTTCTGTTGCCCAAGCTGGAGTGCAGTGGTGTGATCACAGCTCACTACAGCCTCCACTTCCTGGGCTTAAGCGATCCTCCCACCTTAGCCTCCCAAGTAGCTAGGACCACAGGCATGAACCATCATGCCAGGCTAATTTTTAAATTTTTTGTAGAGACGAAGTCTCTCTATGTTGCTCAGGCTGGTCTCTAACTTCTGGCCTCAAGTGATCCTCCCATCTTAGACTCCCAAAGCACTGGGATTACAGGTGTGTGCCACCACGCCCGGCTAATTTTTGCATTTTTAGAGACAGGGTTTCACCACGTTGGCCAGGCTAGCCTTGAACTCCTGACCTTGTGGTTTGCCCGCCTTGGCCTCCCAAAGTGCTGGGATTACAGGCGTGAGCCTCACTCTCTATTTTGAAAAGGAAAAAAGTACCACAAAAATCTAGAAAATTATAGAGTTGGAGACTCTTATATTTGCCCTTTGGAAGCTGTGTGGTCTTAGGCAAGTGAGGTAAGTTCTCTAAGCTTCTGTGTTCTTATCCACAGAATGAGAATCATGCCTCCAAAGGTGATGAGTAGAGATGATGGTGAATGAGGAGAAACAGTTCAAGTTCACAGCACTGTGGTTGGCACCAGGCCCATCCTAAGGGACACTCCAGCAGGCAAGACACTCACCAGGTTGGGGAAAAAACGGTTCCAGACCTGAGATGGTGCCAGGCAGATGCTGCTGCTGGAGAAGTAGGGCTGACTGCACAGTAAAACTGTTGCTAGCAAAATGAAATATTCAGTGACAGGAGCTGGGGGATGAAGGTAAATAAAACTAATGTGTCACTCCAGGGGTTGTCATACACATTCTTCTCCTGCTAAGAAGCAACCCTAGTTGTGCTGAAAAGACTCTTGGAACTCCCCTTAAACTGGAAGATTCCAAAGTGACTCTTATTATTGTTCTTAGGATACTTGTTCTAGGTATAAAAACCAGCCCTGGAATATTGTTTAAAGGCCTTGAGGTCTGGTCCCCATCACCTTTCCAATTTCAGTGCACATCACCTTCCCCTGACTCTGGGTTTTACCATGAGGATCTAGTGTCTGTCCCAGGAATGCTTCTACTCAGTCTTTGCAGATGCTGTTCCCACTGCCCAAAATGCTTTTCCCTTGATTCTGATTCCTTCTTTTCTTTTTTGTTTGTTTTTTGAGACAGAGTCTTGCTCTGTCACCCAGGCTGGAGTACAGTGGCAGAATCTCAGCTCACTGCAACTTCCACCTTCCAGGTTCAAATGGTTCTCCTGCCTCCGCATCCTGAGTAGCTGGGATTATAGGCATGCACCACCATGCCTGGCTAATTTTTGTATTTTTAGTAGAAGAGGTTTTACCATGTTGGTCAGGCTGGTCTTGAACTCCTGAACTTGTGATCTGCCTTCCTCAGCCTCCCAAAGTGCTGAGATTACAGGCATGAGCCACTGCGCCTGGCTGATTCTTTCATTTCTACTCACACTTTTGATATCCCTGAACCTGTCCCGCCAGATCAAATCTTTCTCTTAGCACCCTACATAGCTCCCCTTTGTGGCCCATCACATTCACATGTTACCTCTATTTGTGTAATTACTTGATTCATGTCTCATCACTTATAAGACTATATACTTCTTAAGGTAGGAGCTGGGTATATGACTAAACTTGCATTCCCATCATGATACCATCTGGCACTGTATTGGAAGCCCAATACATTTTTGTTGACTTATTAGTAAGTCTTGATTGGTGCAGTCTCTTTAGAGGCCAATGAGGCAATGACTATCATATTCTAAGGCTACAGCGGTCAAGACATGGTATGCGGGCAAAGATTTAACACACTGATTAACAGAACTGAACAGAGAATAGAAACACACACACGAATATACGGACACTTGATTTTTGACAATGGTGGTAGTGATACTGGGCCAAATGAACTACCCTTACAGAACAAAATTAATCATGATCCTACCTAATAGAATACATAAAAATCAACAGCAGGTGGATGGTAGAGATAAATATGAAAGGCCAAACATGAAAGCTTCCAGAAGATGAAGAAACAATACAAATGACCTTGAACTTTTTAAACAGGACACAAAAAGCATTAACCATAAAAGAAGACCAGGCACAGTGGCTCATGCCTGTAATCCCAGCAATTTGGGAGGCTGAGGCAGGAGGATTGCTTGAGACCAAGAGTTTGAGACCAGCCTGGGCAACATAGTAAGATCACATCTCTGCAAAAAATAAAAAAGTTGGCCAGGTGTGGTGGCTCGTGCCTATAATCCCAGCACTTTGGGTGGCCAAAGCAGGAAGATCACTAGAACCTAGGAGGTCAAGACCAGCCTGGGCAAAATGGTGAAACCCTGTCTCTACAAAAATTATAAAAATTAGCCCAGCATAATGGCTAGTAGCCTTCCAGCTACTCGGGAAGCTGAGGTGGAGGGATTACTTGAGCCTAGGAGGCAGAGGTTGCAGTGAGCCATGATGGTGCCACTGCACACCAGCCTGGGCACCAAAGAGAGACTCTATCTC
This sequence comes from Sapajus apella, assembly GCF_009761245.1. Taxonomy (NCBI): domain Eukaryota; kingdom Metazoa; phylum Chordata; class Mammalia; order Primates; family Cebidae; genus Sapajus; species Sapajus apella. Next base: position 5,786,603 of record NW_022437039.1, on the reverse strand, counting down.
AAAAAGAAAAAAAAAAATGAATAAACAAAAGTTACGGATAACAACACAGATAAATCCTACAGATGTTATGGTGTACACAAGAAAATGGATGCAAAATAACATGATTAAAAAACCAAGCAAAGCACACTCTAATGGTGAAGGATGCATTGTTAGCTGTTCTCTGGTGGCGAAGTCCTTCCTTACTGGCCTTCTCTAGTAAGGGCAAGGAAGGATTCTCTGTGAGTGATAGGATGGGGACACCCCAGGACAGGGTGATGATGAAGAAGGACGTGAGGAAGTCGATCTTTCTGGCTGGCTGTGGTCTCCTTCTTGACCTGGTTGTTGGTTATAGGACTGTTAGCTTCATGAGAATTCACTGAGCTGTTCTTTTTGGCTTTGTGTATGTTTCCATATACATGTTATATTTCTTAAGAAAACAGTTTACAAAAGGCATTTAAATAAACACATTCCTTTTGATGTAGGAATTCTACCTCTAAAAATTTCTCCTACAATATTTGCACATGTATGAAATGACTACCTACACAGTTGTTTGTGGTGGATTCCTTTGTAATGACAAAATATTACAAACCACCTAGAGGCCCTTTAGTAGGGACTGGAGGATAAATTAAGTCCTCTGCCCCGTGGAATACTCCACAATCATGAGAAGGGATGAGAAAAGATCTCTGTGATACATTAATGATCAAAAAAAAAAAAAAAAATTCCATCCAGGAAAAGTGGCTCACGCCTGTAATCCTAGTACTGTGGGAGGCTGAGGTGAGTGGATCACCTGAGGTCAGGAGTTCGAGAGCAGCCTGACCAACATGGCAAAACCCCTTCTCTACTAAAAATACAAAAATTAGCTGGATGTGGTAGCACATACTTGTAGTCCCAGCTATTCGAGAGGCTGAGGCAGGAGAATTGCTTGAACTCGGAGGTGGAGGTTGCAGTTAGCCAAGAACGTGGCACTACACTCCAACCTGGGGGACGAAATGAGACTCTGTCTATAAAAAAAAACAAAATAAAAATAAAAAAGCAAAGTGGTGACCACACACACACACACACACACACACACACGCACATGTATATATGTGTATATATATGTGTGTGTGTGTGTATATATATATATATTCAACTTTCGGCCAGGTACAATGGCTCATGCCTATAATACCAGCACTTCAGCCCGAGGTTGGAAGGTTGCTTGAGGCCAGGAGTTTCAGACCATCCTTGGCAACATAGCAAGACCTTGCCTCTACAAAAAAATAAAAAATAAAAAAAATAGCGGGGCGGGGAATGTGCCTATAGTTCCAGCTACTGGGGAGGCTGAGGCAGGAGGATCCCTTGAGCCCAGAGGTTGAGGCAGCAGTAAGCCACGATGGTGCCAGTGTACTCCAGCTTGGGCAACAGAGTGAGACCCATGTCTCTTAAAAAAAAAAAGATTCAGCTCTTATCATCTAGTTTTTTCCAATTTTATAACCATTCATAAAATGTTTCAAAAGGTAGTTTTGTTGTTGCCATTTTACAGATGAGAAAACTGAGGTCCAGAAAGAAGTCACTGGCTCCAGGGCACTCAGAGCCAGCAGCACAGCTGCGGATGTAGGACCTCCTCCTGACCTTGCAGGTCTAGGACACAGAGCTAACCCCAAGCCCCACCGCAGACCTTTCAGGGGCTGCACGGTGTGAGATCTGATGGATGATCCGAGTCGCTGGCAGGCAGCTGCTGCTGGAAGGAGCGCTCAGCCCAAACAAACAGCAGGCTGCTCAGCTTCTGAAGAACCCAGAAGAGTAGGACCCAAGACTAGCGCCTGCTCTGTGGGAGGGCAGGTGGCTAGAAGCTCTCGGCAAACACTTGACATCCAGATGTCCATCCCCACCTCAGGGTCACTGTTTCCCACTCTCTCCCTGGGGTACCCACCATCTCTTCCTCTCAAAGGAGAAAAACAGCCTAGACCCAACCTGGCTCACCTATGATCTGGAAGTGGCTCAGCAAGCCTCAGCACACCTTCACCTCCACCTGTCTAAGGCCACTCTGCACTTCCAAAGCCCCTGAGTACAAACAAGGCAGGCCTTGCACTCCACATCCCATCTCTGGGGGCTAAGGAAGGCACTTTCAGACCTCCTCCACATACCACCAGTTTATATTCAGCATTTACGACTTTTCAAGCCTTTCTCATTTGCAGTGGTAGTTGGTCTTCTCAAACTCTGCTGTGATCATTAGGTGAAAAGACATTATTGCACCCATTGACAGATGGGTAAACTGAGGTCAGAGACAGCAGTGGGCATATGCAGAGGTGTCCATGTGGGTCAGTCCTAGACACCAGGGCTCCAGAATATTAGAGTCCTTGAGCCTTGCTTCTCACTAGAAATGCTCAGGAGATTCTGGGTGAGTCAGTCATCCTTTTTGAGCTTTCATTTCCTGTCTCTGAAATCTGGTCAGCCTTTCCTCATAGAGCTGTTGCGAGTGACAAGGTGAGCAAATACACACAAGTACGCAGCCAATGTGAGTGGCCACAACTCACAGGTCATTGTCATTATCACGGGTAAAGCCGGAGCCAAAACTCTGTCCAGGGTCCTCTGCATGTTTTTTCCCATTCATCCTGCCAGCCTGCCTCTGAATCCCTCCTGGAACCTGTCCCCAGGTCACAATGTCCATGCTCTCCTGAGTGTGGCTCTTTTTTGAGCCCTGCTTCCAGCCCCTTCCAGGACTGGACGCTTAGGGCTGGGGCAGGACGCCAAGCATGCAGATCTGCATACAGGCATTCATTTGCACAAATGCTCCTCCATGTGCACATTTCCAGCCTGTCCCCAGACCAGCGCTCAGCCTGCAAAGCCAGCAGAGCGCTATTTACAGCTCTGGGCAAAGAGAGAGGAGGCAGGCTTTGTTCCCATGCACAAAACAGCCCTACCCTGCCAGGGCAGTGCCTTACTCTTTTGGCTGGTGTTTGGCCAACCTTACCCTGAAGGAGCTTCCAGGTTCTAAAACCTTTTGCAGGAAGGCCAGCAATCTACCCCTGGAATTGGCTGTTGCCCTAATGAAACCCGCACTCAAAGGCAGGTGAGAAAATGTGTCTGTCTACTCTCCATTCAGCTTCCAGGAGGATCTTTCTCAAGTGTTAATAAAATCACATCACTGCCTTGCTTAAATCTCTTCCCTGGTTCCCTATGGGTCTCTGAGTCAAGTCCAAATTCATGATCACGGGTCACCTGGCCAGATGTGATCCACTCTTTGTACAACCTCCACTTGCCACTCCTCACCCACCCATGCCTGTCCGTTTGAACACTGGTTTTATAGAAAAGAGTTACGCATTGCCTATTTACAACACAAATTTTTGGATTATTTGATTCTACTCTTTATTATTATTATATTATTATTATTATTTTGAGACATGGTCTCTTGCCCAGGCTGGAGTGCAGTGGTGCGATCTAGGCTCACTGTAGCCTCCACCTCCCAGGCTCCAGTGATTCTTGTGCCTCAGCCTCCCGAGTAGTTCGGACTATAGGCACGCGCCACCACGCCTAATTTTTTGGTATTTTTGTTAAAGTTAGGGTTTCACCATGTTGCCCAGGCTGGTCTCGAACTCAGCTCAAGCAATCTGTCCACCTCAGCCTCCCAAAGTGCTAGGATTGCAGGTGTGAGCCGCTGTGCCTGACCTTCTTCATATTTTTAAACTATTTTGTTGACACCTTTGTAAGTTGTAGAAAGCTGATAGACAAGCAAATTCTGCCTTGTCCAACCATGTTTGCCTCTGTTTAGAATCTATTTAGACATTCCTCGACTCTTTACATTTTTGTGCTTCATTTGATTTTCCTTTGAACTGGTTCTAATGTCTGCCTGGTTCCCTCATTGAATGAGCCTAATAAAATTGTTGGGCATTTGTTTTTGCTTTGTATCTGTATGAGATTCATGATTTTACCCCCCACCTTTTTTTTTTTTTTTTTTTTGAGACAGGATCTCACTCTGTTTCCCAGGCTGGAGTGCAGTAGCATGATTATGGCTCAGAGCAGCCTCAGCCTCGTCCACCCAAGTTACCCTCCTGCCTCAGCCTCCTGAGTAGCTGGGACTACAGATGCACATCACCACACCTGGCTAATTTTTAAAATTCTGTGTAGAGAAGGGGCCTTGAGAGGTCTTGCTAGGTGGCTCAGGCTGGTCTCAAACTCCTGGGATCAAGTAATCCTCCTGCCTCAGCTTCCTGAGTAGCTGGGATGATAGGCAAGCATCACCAGGCCTGGCTAATTTTGCATTTTTTGTAGAGGCGGAGTTTTGCCTTGTTGACCAGGCTGGTCTTGAACTCCTGGATTCAAGTGATTGACCTGCCTCATGCTCCCAAAGCGCTGGAATTGCAGGTGTGAGAGCCACCGTGCCTAGCCTGTTTTTATTTTTCCCTGCAATTTTCTTGGAATGGCTTCCTATGAACTCTCTGGGCTTGTTTATGATGCTCTCATGCCCAGAGTCTCTCTTCTTTTCTGCCTTTTCCTCCTGAAATTGCTTCCCCAGAATCCCCAGGAACAGGGAGTGGTAACTTCTTTCTACTTTGAGCTTGAGCCTCTATTCACACCCACACACCTTTGGCACTCTCGTCACTGTGCGGTCCTTGTTTTGGGGCCTGTTTCTGCTTGGCTCATCTAGAAGCAGTACTGGTGCAGTAGCTGAGTCTTTGTCTCTCCCTCCATCACTCTGTCTCTCTCTCACACACAGACACATAGACACACACATACCCCTACTACTGTACACAGCACATGGAAATTATACAATAAATGAACACACTCATTGACGAATGAATGAGTGCCAGATGGCTACATCTGTCCACTCCAGATAAGTCACCAAAAGGGAGGCCTGGCTTTCCTTGTTCCATGCTACAGATGCCAGACAACCATGCCTGGAGTCTAGTAAGTACCCAACAAACACTGGTTGACTAAATGAAAGAATACAACTTACGTGCTTGTTGTTGCACCACTTTTTTTTTTTTTTTTTTTGAGACGGAGTTTCGCTCTTGTTGCCCAGGCTGGAGTGCAATGGCGCGATCTCGGCTCACCGCAACCTCCGCCTCCTGGGTTCAGGCAATTCTCCTGCCTCAGCCTCCTGAGTTGCTGGGATTACAGGCATGCGCCACCATGCCCAGCTGATTTTTTGTATTTTTAGTAGAGACGGGGTTTCACCATGTTGACCAGGATGGTGTCGATCTCTTGACCTTGTGATCCACCCGCCTCGACCTCCCAAAGTGCTGGGATTACAGGCGTGAGCCACTGCGCCCGGCCCCTCTTGCACCACTTTTAAGTCATCTCCCCTTTCCCCACTTTCAGAGGACAGACCTAAGTAGCTTCAGAATGTTAACCCTCCACCCCACATTTTCATTATCATTGCAGCATTTCAGTTCCTTTCTCTCCTCCGACCTTTTATTTTTTTAGAAACAGGGTCTCGCTATGTTGCCCAGGCTGGAGTGCACTAGCTATTTACAGGCGAGATTCTACTACTGATCAGCACAGGAGTTTTGACCTGCTCCGTTTCTGACCTGGGCTGGTTCACTCCTTCTTAGGCAACCTGGTGGTCCCCCCCCCTCCCAAGAGGTCACCATATTGATGCCTAACTAGTGCAGATACCTGATTAGCATAGTACATTATGGCCCAGGACACCTGGGCTCAAGCAATCCTCCTGCCTCAGCCTCCCGAGTTGCTGGGACTACAGGCATGTGCCACCATGCTCAGTGGTTACAGCATTTCAATCCTCTTGATCCCATTCCTTTTTTTTTTTTTTTTTTTACGATGAGGTTTCACCATGATGGCCAGGCTGGTCTTGAACTCCTGACCTGAGGTGATCTACCCACCTCGGCCTCCCAAAGTGCTAGGATTACAGGCATGAGCCACCACACCCGGCCATCCCATTCCCTTTAAGGACTGGACGATGATCTCCACTCTGCTTTGTGGTCACTGTGTGACCTTGAGCAAGGCACTGCTCCTCTTGGCTTCTGTTTTCCCATGGGCTTCTGTTTTCCCATGGGTAAAGCCAGGCCAGTGTAGACATTTCAAGAGATAACATCAGGCAAAGATACAAATGACCAATAATGCCTGCAAGATGCATATGCTCAGACACCAATTACATTGTAACAGATGCTGTCAATGTAACTTATCAGCAAAGCTATCCCTAGCTTAGCTCTGAGCATGGGGTTACAGCTCTGTCCGAAAATAGGCTTCTCAAACTCAAAACTGCACACGATTCACCCTGGGGGATATTGTTGAAATGCAGATTCACATTCTGTAGTTCTGGGTGGGGCCCAAGATTCTGCGTTTCTACCTAGCTCCTAGATGACAGAATGCTGCTGGCCACTGGATCACACTTTTAGTAGCAAGGTAGTAGAATACAGTGGGTCCCACCTTTGAAGGAATTCTCAGCACAGCCAAGGGACAGAGTGCTGGCATGTGGCAGATAGCCAAGGTAACAGATGTTAGCACCTAAATGGAAGACACTGGCAGTGAAGGTGATGGGACCTCTGAGAATGGATAAGGTTGGCAGGGGTCACCGGGCTGGTCCAGGATTCCTAGAGAACATGGAAATAGAGTTGGGAACATTCTGCCAGGCTGGTGATTCTACTAAATGATAATTCTGGTGGGCAGAGGGCATCAATCTGTTTTGGCAAGCTCTTGAGGGGATTCTGATGCTAAACTTCGAAAACTGCTATGCTAGACAGAGATAAAGGGGTAGGCTATTCTGGAAGAATAGTGTTCTGTTTTCCCATGATAGAGCTTGTAAATTGCATTCATTTATTCATCCATTCATTCACAAACGCATCCATCAATCTATCCAACCAACAAAGGGGTCGTGTCTGTCCATCCATGCATCCATCCACACCCCCAGCCATCTAACATCTAATACATCCTGAATGCCTCGTGTGTGTGTGTGTGTGCGTGCGCGTGTGTGTGTGTGTCTTGTTACGCACAAGCATTCTGATTGAAATTGTAGATCTACATGCCTGTCTTAGCCTCTAACCAGTGATTCTCAACCAGGGGCAATCTCGTTCCCTAGGGGACACTTCATAATGCCTGGAGACATTTCCCAGTTGTCACAACTTAGAGGAAGGTATGTTGCCAGCATCTCGTGGCTGGAGGCCAAGAATGTTGCTAAAACCCAGCACAGGACAGCCTTGCTTCCATGTCAATAGTATAGAGGCTGGCCGGAAGTGGTGGCTCACACCTGTAATGCCAGCACTTTGGGAGGCCAAGGCAGGCAGATCACCTGAGGTCAGGAGTTCCAGACCAGCCTGGCCAACATGGTGAAACATCATCTCTACTAAAAATACAAAAACTAGCCAGGTGTGGTGGTGGGCATCTATAATCTCAGCTACTCGGGAGGCTGAGGCAGGAGAATCACTTGAACCAGGGAGGCAGATGTTGCAGTGAGTTGAGATTGCGCCACTGCACTCCAGCCTGGGCAACAGAGTAAGACTCCATCTCCAAAAATAAAAAGATACTAGTCATTGAATTAGGCGCCACTCTAATGTAGGAAGACCTCATTTTAACCTAATTATTTCTGCAAAGACCTTATTTCCAAATTAGGTCCTATTCGTAGGTTCTAGGTAAATGTCATCATGCCACTGCACTCCAGCCTGGGCGACAGAGCAAGACACCCTCTCATAAAAAAAAAAAAAAATAGCTGTAGAGGCTGAGCAACTTTGCAGACTGTGAGTTCCTTATGGGCAGGAACTGGTATTCTTTTCCCCTTGGTATCCCAGGATCACAAGACAGTATCTGACCTACAGGAGCTGAGCAAATATTTAAGTGGATGAAGAAATAGTGACAAAAAGAAACATTTATTTATATAAAGAACTCTGGGCAGATGAGGCAGTTCACACTTGTAATCCTAGCACTTTGTGAGGCCAAGGTGGGAGAACTGTTTGATCCTAGAAGTACAAAACCAGCCTGGACTACGTAGGGAGACCCCATCTGAACAAAAATGTTTTTTAAAAAACTAGCCAGGTGTGGTGGCACCTGTTGTGCCAGCTACTTGAAAGACTGAGGCAGAAGTATTTGAACTTGTGAAGTCAAGGCCGCCGTAAGCCTTGATCATGCCACTGCACTCCAGCTTGGGTGAAAAGTGAGACTGTGTGTCAAAAAAAAGAAAAAAAAAAGAACTCTTACAGCTCAAGAACAAAAAGAACTCAATTCAAAAAGGGGCAAATAACTTGAGTAGACATCTTCCCAAAGATAATATATGAATAACCAGCAAACGCATACGATGCTCAACGTCATCAGTCACTAGGGAAATGCAAATCAAAACCACAATGTGGTACCACTTCACACCCGCTAGAGTGATGATGATGATGATTGATGATAGTAATAATAATGATGGAGGCTACGCACAGTGATTCCAGTACTTTGGGAGGCCGAGGCGAGTGGATCACTTGAGGCCAGGAGTTCAAGACCAGCCTGGCCAATACGGTGAAACCCTGTCTCTACTAAAAATACAAAAAAATTAGCCAGGCGGGATGGTGGCCCTCGCCTCTAATCCCAGCTACTCGGGAGGCTGAAGCATAAGAATCACTTGAACCGCCGGGCGCGGTGGCTCAAGCCTGTAATCCCAGCACTTTGGGAGGCCGAGGCGGGTGGATCACGAGGTCAAGAGATCGAGACCATCCTGGTCAACACGGTGAAACCCCGTCTCTACTAAAAACTACAAAAAATTAGCTGGGCATGGTGGCGCGTGCCTGTAATCCCAGCTACTCAGGAGGCTGAGGCAGGAGAATTGCCTGAACCCAGGGGGCGGAGGTTGCGGTGAGCCGAGATCGCGCCATTGCACTCCAGACTGGGTAACAAGAGCGAAACTCCGTCTCAAAAAAAAAAAAAAAAAAAGAATCACTTGAACCTGGCAGGTGGAGGTTGCAGTGAGGTAGGATCATGTGATGGCACTCCAGCCTGGGTGACAGAGCAAGACTCTGTCCCAATGAAAGAAAAAAAAAAAAAGGAGACAAGTATTGGTGAGGATGTGGAAGTGGGAACTCTTATACACGGCTAGTGGGAATGTAAAATGGTACAGCTGCTGTGAAAAACAGAGTTCCCTTTTTCAAACGTTGAAGAGTTATCACATGACCATCAGTTCCCCTCTTGGGCATATACCCAAAATAACTGAAAACAGGTCTTCAAACCAAACTTATACATACATGTTAATAATAGCCAAAAGGTGGGCCTGGCACACACATGTGGATGACAGTGGTTCATGCCTGTAGTCCCAACACTTTGGGAGGCCAAGACAGGAGGACTGTGTGAGGCCAGGAGTTTGACACTAGCCTGGGCAACATAGTGAAACCTCATCTCTACAAAAAGTAAAAAGCAACAACAAAAAATTAGCCAGGCAAGGTAGTTCATGCCTGTAGTCCCAGCTACTGCTCAGGAGGCTGAGGTGGGAGGATCACTTGAGCCCAGGAGGTCGAGGCTGCAGTAAGCCACCATCATACCACTATACTTCAGCCTGGGTGACAGAATGAGACCTTGTCTCAACAAAACAAAACAAAACAAAACAAAAAATAGCCAAGAGGTAAAACAACCCATATGCCATCAACTAATGAATGGAAAAACAAATTATGGTATATCCATACAAGAGAATATTATGCTGCCCTAAAAAGGAATGAAGTACTAAGTTCATGATACATCACAGAGAATCAGGCACAATAGGTCACATACTGTATAATTCTACTTATATGAAATATCCAGATTAGACAAGTCTGTAGAAACAGAAAGCCAAAGTGGTTTTCAAGGGCTGGGGGAACAGGCAGCAATGGCATAATGGGTAGAATTTCCTTTTAGGATGATGGAAATGGTTTAGAACTTGATAGCAGTGACGATTGCACTCCATTGTGAATGTGCTTAATGTCACCTAAAGTACACTTTAAAATGGTTAAAATTGGCTGGGCAGGTGGCTCTTGCCTATAATCCCAGCACTTTGGGAGGCTAAGGTGGGTGGATCACTTGAAGTCAGGAGTTCAAGACCAGCCTGGCCAACATGATGAAACCCTGCCTCTACTAAAAATATAAAAATTAGCCAGGCATGGTGGTGCATGCCTGTAGTCCCAGCTACTCAGGAGGCTGAGTCAGAATCACTTGAACCTGGGAGGCAGAGGTGCAGTGAGCTGATATCACACCACTGCACCCCAGCCTGGGTCACAGAGCAAGAGTGTCCCTGGCACCAAAAAAAATAAATAAAAATAAAATGGTGAAAATGGTCAATTTTATGTTATGAGTATTTTACCTCAATTTAAAAAATACATTTCTGCATTCAATCAATGCTCCTTGAGTATCTACTGTGTGCATAGGGAAGTGGGCTATGCATTTGGGACTCAGGAATAAATGTGATGGATGTGATGGCTGCTCCCAGGCAATTACGGATTGGGAGGAAACTCAACAAACAGCGATGGACCCAGGAGGTCTAGAATGTGGATGATAGGAGTTGGGAGGAAAAGAAATGGTTTTCCTGGCTGGAGGTGGGGGGAGGTCAGGGAAGACTACCTATCAAAGATGCAACGTGAGATAGCTTTTGAAGGAGGAGGAAAACTTGCCCTCGGAGGGTCAATATTATTATTGAAGGGATGTATAACTACAGGCCACATGATGCCATCCCATCCCTGTAATGGATAAGACAATTTAATGCATGGAGTATCTAGAGAAAGCAAGGATGGTTAGACCCCAGGGAGGAGGAGCTAGAGCACAGATCCCCTCAGAGTGCTCCCCCAGGCTTTCTGCTAAAAGCCCCTGTACTGAAGCCGTCATGGTGGACCCGAGGGCAGAGTGAAGAAGTGGGCACGACTGATTCAGTCTGTGAAGCCTCAGGAGCCCCCAGCCCCGCTCCTGTCCTTTCTGAGGCTTTTGTCTTCTGCCTCCTGGCAAGGAGCAGGCAAGCAGAGAAAAAGACAGGAGAGACCAGGGGTCTGAACACAAGGTTTTATTTAATCCTCACATCAGCCCAATAATGGAGGTTCTACTATTGTCCCCTCCTTCTACCATTTTTTGTTTTCGGCTTTCATGTTTTTTCCTTTGCCTTTTAGCTATTTTAAAGATAGAGAAATGAGGCACTGGGCGATAAAGGGGCTGATCTGAGGTCACCATGTGGTGGAAACCTGATTTAGGTGAGGTCAGTCTGACACCAGGATTTCTCCAGGTGCTCAGAGAAGGAATTCCCCCATGGTAAGGAAGGAAGTGTGGCCTGCTAAGATGAGCCTCAGATTCCTGTCTCCTGGTCCCAGAACTATCAGCAAACTCAAAGCTGAATTTCGCCACTGGCAACTTCTGGTGTGAGCAAGTCTCTCAACCTCTGTGGGTTGTGCTCTGCTCATTTTAATTTTTATTTTATGATTAATATTTAGAGTTTCTCTTTGTTGCCCAGGCTGGAGTGCAGTGGCTCGTTCACAACTCACTGCAGCCTCTAACTCCTGGACTCAAGCTATTCTCCTGCCTCAGCCTCCCAAAGTGCTGGGATCACAGATGTCAGCCACGTGGCCAGTCCACTTTCCTCATTTTTAATGCATGGGAAGCAGGTAGAGATTTCTTTTCTTCTTCCTCCATGAATATGTCCTTATAGATATATACTACCTAGGTCCTTTTAATTCTCCACTTCCCTAAATATCTATGTTCATACGTATTACATGTATCTCTTTCAATAGGCTCATACTGGATATATTGATCTGTGAGTTCATACTGGAGATATATATATATATATATATATAAAATATATATTGAGAAATATATATATATGATATCACTATATATATCATATATGTATGATCTATATATCAATATATAGATCTATATATCAATATAGATCAATATATATATAGATATATGATATCTATATATAATATATATATATATGATATATAGATCTATATATTGATATATATATCATATGTATATATATATTGATCAATATATCATACTGGATATATTGATCTGTGAGTTCATCTTTTTCAGTAAATAATATGCCTCAGGAACCTTTCCAGGTGAGGAATGTGGACCCACCTCATTCTTCCCAAGACTGCTCATTCTCCCACATGAATGCATATACTGTAACGCCTTCCCACACTGGTATTGCAAGCTCTACTGTGGACATTCTTTCCTTTTTTTTTTTGAGAGGGAGTCTTGCTCTGTTGCCAGGCTGGAGGGCAGTGGCGCCATCTTGGCTCACTGCAACCTCCACCTCCCGGGTTCAAGCAATTCTCCTGCCTCAGCCTCCTGAGTAGCTGGGACTACAGGCATCTGCCAGCAACACCGGGCTGATTTTTGTATTTTTAGTAGAGACAGGGTTTCGCCATGTTGGTCAGGCTGATCTCGAACTCTTGACTTCAGGTGATCCACCCACCTCAGCCTCCCAAAGTGCTGGGATTACAGGCATGAGCCACCGCGCCTGGCTGGACATTCTTAAGTTATCTCAGTGCAAGTGTGAGCGTTTCTGTGCAAGATTTTTCAAAATGGGACTGCTGGACCAAAGGGCATGCCATTCAAGGTAACTAATCTGAAGAAGGCCCAGAACTCAGTTGTTTCTCAATTTCTGGCATGAATGTTTCTTTGATTGGTGGTGGAGAAGGGGTTGATGATCTTAGACAAGTCTTTTAACTTCTGTCAGCCTTCATTTGCTTATCTGTAGAGTGAGAAACAGTGTAATAGACACAACAGTGCTTTGGAGATGATGAGGTCCTGTGTAGACCGGGCACTGTGGCCCATGCCTGTAACTCACACCTGTAACCCCAGCGCTTTGGGAAGCCGAGGTGGGAGGATCAGTTAAGCCCAGGAGTTTGAGACCAGCTGACTCTGTCTCTACTAAAAATTAAAACAAAAACCAAACAAGAAAGTCCTGTGTAAATGTAAGGAATTCAAATTGTCATTAACAGGGGCAGGCTCCGCAGCTGGACGCATCCCCTTCTCATCACACAGGAACTTATGCAAGAAGGGAGCTGTTTTTGGTTTTATTTTGTTTTTTTTTTTTTTTTCTGGAGACAGGGTCTCACGCTGTCACCCAGGCTGGAGTGCAGCAGTGTGATCACCGCTCACTGCAGCTTCGACCTCCCCGGGCTCAAGCGATCCTCCCACCTCAGCATCCCAGGTTGCTAGGACCCTAGGCACCTGCCACCATTCCCGGCTAATTTTTTAATTGTATTTTGCAGAGATGGGTGATCCACCCGCCTCAGCCTCCCACAGTGCTGGCTGTCCAGTATGTTGCCCAGGCTGGTCTTACACAGCTGGGCTCAAGTCATCCACCCACCTCAGCCAGGAAGGTGCTTTATACTAAGTATCAACTATGTTTAAGGCCATGTATTCGACCAGCAGTTCTCAACAGGGAAGGAAAAGGATGATTTAGCTCCCTAGGGCACATTTGGCAATGCCCGCAGACATTTTCTGATGGACACGACTCATGGGGTGAGGAGTGTTTCTCGAATCTAGTAGGTAGAGACCAGAGGCACTGCCGAATATCATACAATACGCAGGATATTCCCACAATAAAGAATCCTCCCACTCAAATGTCAACAGTGCCCAAGATGAGAACCCCTCGTCTAGACCTGTTTCTTATCTGATGACCAACCCCAGCAAACCTCGTTCAAAGATGAGGAACTGAGGCTCAGAGACATGAACGGCTTGCCTTAGGCTCCACAGACAGCCACTACCAGAGGCCAACTCTCTGCTCCCTCTGACTTCAGAGTCTGTGGTCCATTCGGCATGCTGCACTGTCTCTCGGGGAAGACATCGCCTTATCCCCAAGCACCTTAGCCTTGGCAGATTACAGCAAGGGTTACAAGTTTTGCCTTAAAGCATAAGCACCCCCCTCCAACGCTTCCGAGTTTTGATAACTTTGCACTTGCAATCATTGTTTCTGCTCATTTTCTGTGTGCTAAATATTTTATGAGGATTAACTCATTTTACCTCAAGGATATGTCACAGAGAGGTTAAGATCAGACACTAAGTGGCAGATTTGTGCTCTAGAGCCAGATAAGATGTCTCCAGGGACCAACCTCTTGGCCTTTCTACCTTGATTCCCCTCATGCTCTGAACTTCGCCCTGGCAAAGTTGGGTCACAACCACCAATCCTTTTGCTGGGAACCGGGTAGGGGCAGAAACAGAGAGAGCCCCTACTTCAGACTCATTTGTAGGAACTCGGTCCCTGCTGCCCAGCTGGGTGGTCCTAGAGAAACTGCCAGAATTTCAGCTCTTTTCCCCATGCAATGCCCCAGGAGAAAAGACGCAGGGCTCCAGACAGAGACAAGAGGATGTGCAGAGAACTCAAAGCCACAGGGCATGGGCATGGGCTAAGAGGGAGGGGACCTTGTAGGGAAGGAATGTGACATCCTCAGGTCCTGTCCAAAGTTCTTGGAGCAAACCCAGCTATGCAACTGAGGTTCCTGCAGCAGCCTCCACTCCAGCATGATTCTCATTAGCTGCAACTGATCTTATTAGCTATCCTGGGTCAATTTAGATTTTGGCAAGCCTAGATCTGGCAACGGCCTCAATACAGAGATCACACAGCGTAAGCAGGGATGCGCCGACACCCAGGAATGGAATCCACGAGGCAGCCTGCTGGACGACGGCGCTGAGTTCCAGCTCTGCCCCTTCCGGGCTTCATGACCTTCGCAGAGCCTCGGCGCTTTCTCTGACAAGTGGGGATTTGGGGCCCAGCCGTCCCCCAGTCTCTGTTGTAAATGTGAGGACTGGGGCTTGTGTCAGGCATCCTAGCACCATAAGGGTCCTGAAGGGGTTGGGGCCAGCTGTCACCCACAGGCTGTGTGACCTTGAGCAAGTCTCTTCCCCTTTTGTGCCTCTGTGCATTTAACTGTCAAATGAAGGGGCCATGTCTTTAATGTAGAAGCCCTTTTAGGTCGTAGGACTCCAGACTGGGCCACTGACCTCTTCCCAGGACTGACCTTTTTGGGCCTCCAGGAAACACATTTCTTTGTAACTCCACGCCGCAGCACAGGCTCAAAAGAGCAAGACACGACTCACTGCCTCCCCCTCTTCTGCCTCCCAACCTGACCCACCAGAGAAGAGCTCCCTCCACCCCCTCCTCACTCTGGGTCGCCAACATCCTGTCCCTTAGTCTAGCTTCATCAAAGCAGCAAAGCTAACACTGTCTCCTGCCTAGTGGATAGGCCCAGCAGCACCCATCTTTCTTGGGTGAGTGCTCAGGGAATTCCACCAGGCAATGCCCACAGGTACTTGTGGGGGTACACAGGAGTTTAAGGGGAAATAGGGGCCCTCTTGGAAGAGGACTAGCAGTTTTCTCAGACTGCCTCAAGAGAGGATGCAATGAACACAGGCCTTTGTGCATGTGTTGGGGCGGGGAGCAGGGGAGAGGAGGTGGGTGGTCCCTGCTTGTCCTGCTGCCTCAGAGGACATCTCTGCTGTCAGGGTTTGATGACTCCTGGAAATGTCTCCAGGCCCTGGATCTCAGTTTTAAGAGTTCCAGTCTTACTAAATCTCACTGAACCTCCTCTGGTCTTACCTTGGCCAGGGTGGGTGAGGGAAGGTGAGGGGATACGAAACACGTGGGGCAGCCAGGTGTGGGAGTGGAGTTGGATGAGGTGGAGAAGGACAGGATTGGGAGCGGTGGGAGGGTGGTGCAGGGCCTTACTAGGATGGGATTTCAGTGAAAGGGCTAGGGAGGAGTGGAGGGAGATGGATGACCTGGAGGGGTGGCCAGACCTTTGCCCTGCTCCTGAGTATGAAGGTCCCTCATTTCACATCTTTGCGGGGTGGGGGCGGAGAGTGGAAATCCCCAAAAGCCTTTAGTGGTGGTGTCAGGGGCCACCCTGCCTCTCTAACGGGTAGGCAGGGCTCAGGGTGAATCATCTATCTCTCCAGAGCCCAGTATCTTGGGTGGGAGGGTGACTTGCAGAGTCTCTGCTCTGGGTTTTTCTTGCCTAACGATGGGGGGAGAGCTCTCATTTGTCATGGAGGTGGAGGTCACTGTAGTTTATGAGCTGAGAACACCCCCATTATTCTGAAAGAGAAGGGAGAAGGAAAACACCCAAACTTAGTTTTTTAAGGACGGGGAAGGGGCATCAGTCTCCCAAGAGGTGAGGGGGCTCTAGAGACCTAGGAACTACTTTTGGGGGCCACATTCTATCTCAAGGGGTAAAAGGGAGAGGACTTCTGCCTACAGCTGGGGCCAGGAGGAAAGGCCTATTTCTGAAGGAAAAACGAAGGCATTTTGCTCTCTGGGGGGTGGGAGCCCCTCTCTTTTCGGGGGAGGGGCCCCGCGTCTTGGGAAGATGAGGGCTCCCTTTCTAGGAGAAGATGCC
Organism: Sapajus apella; assembly: GCF_009761245.1. Lineage (NCBI taxonomy): Eukaryota > Metazoa > Chordata > Mammalia > Primates > Cebidae > Sapajus > Sapajus apella. Next base: position 5,770,359 of record NW_022437039.1, on the reverse strand, counting down.
CCGGTTTTGCTCCCTGGGGGCAGGGCAGTAGGACCTCCTCTAGAGACCTAGAGACCTCCTGTCGTCTCCCCTCGGAAGGGCCCGCCCCAAGCCACCGGGCGCCTCGAGCTCACCTCCAGGCCCCGGCTCCGATCTGCGGGCTCCGATCCCCCGGGTTCCGACTAGCGAGATGCACGCTCCGAGTTCCGGCAGCGCAGGGTGTCTGCTCGGCTTCCCCCAGCGACTCGCCGGACTCCCTGGCTCCGTCGAGAGCCCCAGCCAATCAGCGCCGCCGGCCCCGACCCTCGCTCTCGCCGCAGCCAATGGGCTCGCCCGCCACGGGCCACCGCCCCCGGGAGGGAGGGGCAGGCGGGGCGGGGGCAGAGTCCAGCCTCCGTGGGCTGGGTAGACGGGGGCTGGGGCGGGACTGACTCGGGGGCTGGGAGGAGCGACCGCGGGGGTGGGGGGGAGGGCTGGGGGCTAGGGAGGAGACGGCTGAGGACCCCCGTAAAGTTGGGGGGCCCCCCGCCCCTCTGGGGGGGGCAGCTCCATAGGTTGATTTAACCTGGATCTTAATGGGCCCTTTACACCCTCAGGGCTGCAAGCGAGTGTAGCTGCGGAAGGGTTTCCTTTGCTGGAGAGGGAAGGAGCGTCCCACCCTCCTCACCTCACTCCCCACCTCGGCGCTCAGGGCCCTCCTAGCCCTTCTTGCTGCCAGAGACTTTCCTCTGCTTGGCCCAGCGCTCCGGAAAACAAACAGGGCGCTGGGAGTCAGAGGTGGCTTCTTCTGCATGACCTGGGGCAGGCAGGTCACTGCGCCTCCTGATCCTCAGTTTCCTGAAATTGGGACAACAGAGATTGTACCTCCTTCGTGGGTATAAACAAGACCCTAGATGTGATGAAGGTGCCTTTCCACCATTGTAGAAAATGCCTTGTGGAAGCTAGTTAATGCTCAGGTGTGACGGATGGATAGCCCCCACAGCTTTCTAGAGGTATTTGGAAAGAGGATGCGATCTTTCAGTGAGAAAATCAAAGACACAAAGAACTGCTCATCAAGACAACAGGCAATCGCCAAGTGCTCATAATGAGTGAATGGATGGATGGAGATTACAGACCTTAAAAGACGGAGAAAGAGTTCAGCTTGGTTCTCCCCACTCAGCCTGATCACTGACAACTTGGTCAGCTGGAGTCTCGAACCCTGAGGTCTCTTCTGTGGCTGTCCATGAATCCGGGCTGCCCTATCTCTGATTAGACAAGAGCTATAGTCCTTGAAATTAAGGAATTAATATAAACAAATATATAAATAGAAAGCTGCCAAACAAATCATTCACTTCCTAGTGTCACCTCTGGGGACCCTCCCCCCAACAAATACACACAAAGCAGTAAATAAGAATAATTGAGGCCTAGCACAGTGGCTCATGCCTGTAATCCCAGCACTTTGGGAGGCTGAGACAGGCAGATCACTTGACTCCAGGAGTTCGAGACCAGCCTGGCCATCATGGCGAAACCCTGTCTCTACTAAAAGTACAAAAATTAGCCGGGGGTGGTGGCATGTGCCTGTAATCCCAGCTACGTGGGAGGCTGAGGCATAAGAATCGCTTGAACCCAGGTAGGCAGAGGTTGCAGTGAGGTGAGATGGCACCACTGCCTCCAGCCTGGGTAACTGTCACCTTACTTGAAGAACCTGATGGGGTCTGTGTTGAAAATCTAGCAATTTTTAAATTAAAACCAAAGCCATGAAGATCATCCCCTTTACTACCCTCGACCTGCCCAAAGAAATACAGTGGCCAATATACATGGGAGATGACATTTTTGTCAAGGAAAGGCAAGTTAAACTCCCAGGTTCAAGTGATTCTCCTGCCTCAGCCTCCTGAGTAGCTGGGATTATAGATGTGTATCATGACGCCCAGCTAATTTTTGTATTTTTAGTAGAGATGGGGTTTCACCATGTTGGCCAGGCTGGTCTTGAACTGCTGACCTCGTGATCCACCTGCCTCACCCTCCCAAAGTGCCGGGATTGCAGGCATGAGCCACCGAGCCCCACACAACCTTGTTTTTATTATTAGAATTAATATTATTTGCAAAGACTTCAAGGAGTTTCATGTATTGCAGATGGGAGTAGGATCACAGCCTTTCTGGAAGGAAATTGGGTATTTCTATTTTAAAAATCTTAGAGGTAAATTGACCCTTTGATCTATCAATCCAATCCCTATGAATTTATCTGAAAACAATGAAAGGTAGATTAAATGGTAAAGTAGTTTACTGCCACTTTCTTTATCACAGGGAAAAACTGGGAACAGCTTAAATGCACAACAGCAGGGACTCAGAGGGAAATTGTTGCATGAAATTAAACAATAAACATAGGTATCAAATATTGAATGGGGCTGGGCATGGTGATGCACGCCTGTAATTCCAGCACTCTGGGAAGCCAAGGCAAGAGGATCGCTTGAGCCCAAGAGTCCAAGTCCAGCTTGGGTAACATATCGAAACCTTGTCTCTACAAAAAATACAAAAATTATCCGGGCAACATGAGGCATGCCTGTAGCCCCAGCTACTCAAGAGACTGAGGCAGACTTGAATCTGGGAGTCTGAGGCTACTATGGACCAAGATTACACTGCTGTACTCTAGCTGGGTGACAGAGTGAGACCCTGTCTCAAAAGCAAAGCAAAATAAATCTCAAAATGTTAGGTGAACAAACATATTCGCAAAAACAGTATATTTGGTACTATCTTACTTTTTGTTAAATCTATGAAGTAGGCCGGGCAAGGTGGTTCACGCCTGTAATCCCAGCCCTTTGGGAGGCCGAGGTGGGCAGATCACGAGGTCAAGAGATCAAGACCATCCTGGCCAACATGGTGAAACCCCATTTCTACTAAAAATACAAAAATTACCTGGGCGTGGTGGTGCGTGCTTGTAGTCCCAGCTACTCGGGAGGCTGAGGCAGGAGAATTGCTTGAACCAGGGAGGTGGAGGTTGCAGTGAGCCGAGATTGCACCACTGTACTCCAGCCTGGCGCCTGGTGACAGAGTGAGACTCTGTCTCAAAAAAAAAAATCTATGAAGTAGAGTTAGATCAATGCTATGTAATGTAACTTTCTATGATGCTCTATATCTGAATCTGTGCTGTCCCATGTAGCCACTAGCCACATGTAGGTACTGAACACCTGAAATGACTAATCTTGGTATCCAAGGTGTTCAAAAAACAAAAATAAAAAAGAAAGAAAGAAAAATAATAATAAAGGAGGAAAAGGGAAAAATAAATTTAAATTTTTTAAAAAAGCAATGACTAGTGAACTGAAGAACTGTGTTTTATCTGTATCTAATTTTATTTTTAGAGCCAAGGTCTTGCTCTTTTGCCCAGGCTGGAGTGTAGTGGCACGATCTCAGCTCGCTGCAACTTCTGCCTCCCAGGTTCAAGCAATTCTCCTGCTTTGGCCTCCTGAGAAGCTGGGATAACAAGTTTATGCCTGGCTAATTGTTTAATTTTTAAATTTTTAGTAGAGACAGGGTTTCATCATGTTGGCCCCAAATTCCTGGCCTCAAGTGATCTGCCTGCCTTGGCCTCCCAAAGTAATGGGATTACAGGTGTGAGCCACCACACACAGCCTGTATCTAATTTTAATTTGAGGTCTAACAGTAACAGGTAGTGGATATCATATTAAAAAGCACCAATATAGCTAGCTAGCAATGTTGAGTGAAAAACTACATGTTCAGTAGGAGAAATGGTTCTTTTTGTGTATTGAAATTATGGATTATTCTAATATTACTTTATTTGCATGTCAGTAATTTATTTTTTCCCCCTTTGGCTTATTTTTAATAGAGCATAATCTCTACAATGTCACTAATTTCTAATTATTCTATAATGAACATATATTACTCTGGTACTAAGAAGAAAATATTTAAAATGAAAAACAGAAAGCAAAAGTCTAAACCAAAGGGCCCAGAGTGGCAGCTCACACCTGTAATCCCAGTACTTTGGGAGGCCTAGGTGGGTGATCACTTGAGGTCAGGAGTTCGAGACCAGCCTGGCCAACATGGTGAAACCCCATCTCTATAAATAATTTTTTAAAGGGTCTAAGCCAAAGATTGGCAACTATAGCCCATAGACCAAATGTAGTTCATCATCTATTTTCCTATGACCTAAGAATTGGTTTTAAATATTAAATGGCTTTTAAAAAGTCCAAAAAGAATAATGTTGTGTGACACATGTAAATGGTATAAAATTCAAATTTTACTGTGCATAAACAAAGTTTTATCGGAACACATTTATTTATGCATTGCCTATGGCTGTCTTTAAGCTACAACAGCAGAACTTAGTAGTTGTGACAGAGACTGCGTGGCCTGCAAAGCCAACAATATTTACTGTGTGGCCCTTTTCAGAAAAAGCTGCCGTGTCCTGGTCTAAGGCAGTCAAGGGAAATAAGAGGTGTGTGTAGTAATCTTCATTCATCTGTTCATTCATTCATTCATTCAACTAGGTATTGAGCACCCACTTGTAAGTCGGGCCCTGGAAAAGGGCACTTCTAGGGGATGGGAAGAGCTGCTTTGTCTCTCTTTAAGGAACGGGGAGAGAGGGCTATTTAGAGCTAGGTGCTTTGCAAGCTGATTTTCAAATAGCTTCACTGTGATACTTGTGAAGAAAACTGTCAGCAGGTGGAAAAGCCTTTTCCACATTGGCTTCCCTTGCATTTTTCTGCCATTCTGCAGTTTTCCTATGGAGCTGCTTGGGGTTGCAGATGTCTGCCAGGGAATGCAGAGAGTGTTTTCCAGAGTTTGGCTGAGGCCTGGGATGAGGACTCAATCATGCTCTGTGCCTATCCATGGAGCTCCTTCCAGAAGAGCAGTTTTAGCTGGGAAGGCCCCCATCACACTCTGGAGAGGAGAAATGAAAATAAAGGCAATGGTGAATGAGGCTCCAACGGTACCAGTGGTCTGAAGAGGAAAGACTCTTAGACGTCAGCAGCCCATTGTACAGAAGAGGAGACTGAGACCCACAAAGGAGGAAGAACTTGTCCAGAGGCAGATTAAAGCACATGTTTTATTGGCTAGGCCTGTGATTTCCACATCCCCTGCTCACAAAATAATAAAGAGATATCATCTATCCAAAATAATAAAGGGCATTTTGATGTGGTGGAAAGGGGATCAACTTTGGAATCAGACTTAATATTAATTGTAGTTCCATCTCCCAATGGCTATGTGACTCTGGACAAGTCATTTACTCCCTCTCAGTATCTATCTGTAAATTGAATAAGGTATCTACCACAATTTTCACATGTAAAAGAATGAAGACAGACCCTTACCTCACACCATATTAAAAAAAACTAACCCAACAATGGATCAAAGACTTAAATATAAGACCTAACACTATAAAATTCTTAGAAGAAAACATGGGGTGGGAGGACAGTTGCGATGGTTCACACCTGTAATCCTAGCACTTTGGGAGGCCAAGGCCACCAGATCCCTTGAGCTCAGGAATTTGACACCTGTCTGGGAAATGTGGCAAAACCCCACTGTTACAACAAATACAAAAATCAGCCAGGTGTGGTGTGTGTGGCTGTGGTCTCAGCTACTCAGGAGGCTGAGGTGGGAGGATTGCCTGAGGCAGAGGTCGCAGTAAGCTAAGATTGTACCATTGCACTCCATATAGCCTGGGTGACAGAGCAAGACCCAGTCTCAAAAACAGCAGCACCAAAAAAGCATTGTGAATGTGCTTAATTCCATCGAATTGTACACTTTAAATGGTAAAAGTTGGCTAATTTTGTGTAATTTGTAATTTACCATAATAAGGAAAAAAGTACATACCACAATGGGTCATTGGGTGGGGTAAGTAAAGGAAGTTTGCTCCTGGTCCCCGGTGGGCTCTGTGCATTGGCCCTGTAGGTAGTTGTACTAGTTTCACCAAACTACCTGCTTGATTGTGAGAGGTGGGCCACAGCTCATTCATTCAGTCATTTTTCCATCAATCCATTCAGTCAACAAAACCACATTTGTGCCAGGTGCTGAGCTGTTCTACGCATTGGGGATTGTGGTCCTGCCCCCATGGGGCTTCCATTCTGTGGCTGAGAGACAGTGTATAAGATGGTGAACATGTAAATAAGGAAGTTCCCTCCCTCCCTCCCTTCCTCCTTCCCTCTCTCTTTTCTCTTTCTTTCTCTTTCTTTCCTTTCTTTCTTCTTTTTTTCTTTTTCTTTCTTTCTTTCTTTCTTTTTCTTTCTTTCTTTCTTCTTTCTTTCTTTCTTTTTTTTTTCTTTCATTCTTTCTCTTTCTTTTCTTTCTTTCTTTTTCTTTCTTTCTCTTTCTCTTTCTTTCTCTCTCTTTTCTCTTTCTTTTCTTTCTTTCTTTCTTCTTTCCTTCCTTCCTTCCTTCCTTTCTTCTTTTCTTTCTCTGTCTCTTTCATTCATTCTTTCTTTTTGAGATGGAGTCTTGCTCGTCACCCTGGCTGGAGTGCAATAGCGCTATCTTGGCTCACTGCAACCTCTGTGTCCCGGGTTTAAGTGATTCTCATGCCTCAGCCTCCCAAGAAATTGGGATTACAGATGTTTAACACCATACTGGCTAATTTTTGTATTTTAAGTAGAAATGGCGTTTTGCCATGTTGGCCAGGCTGGTCTACAACCCCTGGTCTTGAGTGATCCTCCCACCCTGGCTCCCAAATTGCTGGGATTACAGATGTGAGCCACTGTGCCCAGCCTAGGAAGCTAATTTCTGATAATAAATGCTCTAAGGAAATGCAAAATAACACGATGTGCCCGGGATCAGGGTCAGTACACCAGCCATGATGGTCAGGGAGTTGTCGCAAGGCTGCGACATTTAATATAAGGACCGAATGCTAAGAGGAAGGCTTCTATGGGATTATCTTGTGCTCATTCTCATGCATTTTTGCCCTCGTGCTAGGCTCCTAGAAGACCCCAGGGCTGCCTCCAGTTTTCGTCCTCTGAACATCTCAGGTAACATCTCTGAACCCAACAGGCAGCTGCTGCATCGGACATGTCACACACACACACGTCAGGGCTTTGTTCTGCTGTCATGGTGATGCCTAGGACCTTCAGCACTGCCAGCCCAAAAGCTGCACGGCAGTGCACTCCCTCTTCTAGCTGAAGACAGTGAAATGATCGGGGAATTGGGTCATCCCCTACTGCAACCCCCGTGCTCTGCAGTACTTCCTAAAGGCAGGAAGCGAACAACAAACAATTCTCATGGTCAAGATGTCAGTGGTGCTGAGCTTGAGAAACGCTGCCTGAGTTAATATGGATGTAGTTCCAAGAACTTAGAAGGAGCTTAGTACATCCTGGGTTCCTTCCTCCTGTGGCTAGAGATACCCTGCCTATTTGCCCCAGTTCTTGACAATACACGCCTGTGGCATCTCTAGGCGTCAGTGGGAGTGTAGCTTCCTCACCCAGAATGATGGGGAAAATAGCTAAACGTGTACGTCTTTTCTGAGATCTTTGATAACTTTACTTCTGACAGTGCTTGGCAGGCTTTAGGTGTTCTGAGAATACATATCAATTTCACTGCATGAAAAGGACAGCAGGATGCCGAGGGAGGACCCGGACACATCACACCCCTCTCTTGGGGAGCTCTTGGCCCTGAGACGCTGTCCAGGAACTCTCTGCTGAAACTTCACAGAGGAGGAGAAAACCCCAAAAATGTGACACATATACACCATGGAATACTATGCAGCTGTAAAAGAAGTATGAGATAATGTCCTTTGCAGGGCCATGGATGAAGCTGGAAGCCATCATTCTCAGCAAACTAACACAGGAAAAGAAAACCAAACAACAGATGTTCTCACTCGTAAGTGGGAGTTGAACAATGAGAACACATGGACACAGGCAGGGGAGCATCAGACACCAGGGCCTATCGCGGGGTGGGGGGCGAGGGGAGGGAGAGCACTAGGACAAATACCTAATGCAGGCAGGGCTTAAAACTTAGATGACGGGTCGATAGGTGTGGTAGACCACTATGACACATGTATGTCTATGTAACAAACCTGGATGTTCTACACATGTATCCTAAAACTTAAAATAAAAATAAAATAAAATTTAAAATAAATAAAACAACTTTATTAATTTTGTTAACATAAAAACAAACAAAACCTGAACGGGGATTGAACTCTTCCCCACTGAGAAAGCAAGCCCAGGCATCCTTTCTCCCCCTCGTCCTCATCTCTCCTCCCTGCGGGCAATGGAAGATGAAAATCAGGAGCGAGCATGGAGGAGTGGTTACATCCTCAAACTCTGGAGTTAAGGAGGGCTGGGCTCATGTTTTGGCTGTGACAATGTAGAATTACGTGACTTTCCATGGATGACTTCAGTTCTGAGCCTCAGCAGCATCTGCAAAACGGGGATGATGATCATAATGGCTGCATCTCAGCGACAGTGTTACGGCGGGAGAAATGCCTCAGAGCATGTAGCAGGCAGTGGAGTGGCTGGCATGTAGTAAGCACTCAACAAATATTCGCTATAAACATGATCGTCATCATCACTCTTACACTTTGGGTTCTTACAGAAATAGACCCCAAGACAAAGATTTGAGTGCTTTATTTGGGAGGTGATCTCAGGATGATTCCAGGAGGTACTGGTGGGTTGGTAATAAAGAGTGGGTTATCTAGCAAACAATCACTGTGGGTGTCTGGAGTTTTGTTCCATTGGGGAACGCTGGGAGCCAGCTCGGAACAGTCACCTCAGGGTAATCCCACTGTGGGATAGGGAGCTGGGGTATTTATACACCAACTACTCCCTGTCACTGGCCAAGAACTGCTTGCTCAGGATGTCAACTCCCCAGCACTTCTGGCCACCTGTCCCTTTCAGGTTGAGCAGACTCAAGCGACCAAAGAACACCCTCAGGCTGAGTCTCAGATGATGATAGAAGACAGGTGAACTTGCAAAGAAATAGAAAATGCTATGCAGACATTGGCTTCTCCTTACCTTTGGCCACAGATAAGGTTCTAAATGCCTCTCTGCTGAGCTGTCACAGTCTGTGCTCACTTCTGTAATAGCACTTGTCAGCTTCATAATTCATTCAGTCATTAATTCACTAGCTGATCCACACCCTTATTTGTTCATCCATTTACTCACTCACGTATACCTACCTCTACATTTAACTGCTGACCAAATGCTACACACAAGCCTCAGGCTCTTCAATGGTCTATTCCAGGGGCCAGGCAGCTCCTTGGGAAGAGGTCCTGGGCCCCATTGGTCTTCCGGTGCCAGGTATTCAGCACAGCGTCTGGCACACAGCAGGGCTCAGGATGTGTTTAATGGAGCTGAAGCAAATTAGAAGCAAGAGTTGGTTTTGTTTTTTTTTTTTCTTTTACAAACTGAGCATGCTATGAAGATGCTTTGTTCAAGGTGGGTACTTGCTAACCTGATGTTTCAAATACCTGTCCTATGGGAAAAGTCTTTGTGAAATGAATCTTGGGAATCCTGGAAGTTTTCAGACATGAAGTATATGCAAACGCTCACTCTGGCTGAATTCAGAGGCAGCAGAGGGAGGGGCTTCGCCTGGAAGGTGCCAGGCTGTACGCAGGGTCCCGGAGGCAGCTCCTGACTCGGAGTCACCAGGGTTCAAGGTCAGACCCACGGTTCCTTCTCAGGCATTTGCCTCTCTGAGCCTCAGCTATTTTTGTTTTGTTTTGAGAGAGGGTCTCACTCTTGCCACCCAGGCTGGAGTGCGGTCTAGGCTCATTATAGCCTCCGTCTTCTTGATTCAAGTGATTCTCCCACTTCAGCCTCTTGAGTGGCTAGGTCTACAGATGGGCACCACTCTGCCTGGTTAAATTTTTTTGTTATTTTTAGTAGAGATGGGATTTCACCATGTTGCCCAGGCTGGTCTCGAACTCCCTAGAGGCTACGGTGGAAACTCCTGCCCTAGAGCCAGGTCCAGCAGGACTCCCACCCAGCTTTCTCCTTCACAGGCTGTGGGACCCCTGGTGGTCCCTCCTCCCCAAGGACCCTCAGTTTCTGTGCCTATAAAACAGGGAGATACCGTGAGCCGTGTCGGATGACGGAGCAGGTATGATGATTTTCATTTTGACTTCCTGAGCACCTGGCTCAGGTGCCCGGCTGCTCTAGGGCCCTGGATAAGGATCCTTGCACCAAAGACCTCGATGTCACATGACCACACATGGATCACGTGAGAAGGGTCCTGGGAAAGAGCTTCAGGGTGGGCCAGACATGGTGGCTCATGCCTGTCATCCCAGCACTTTGGAAAGCTGAAGTGGGAAGAAGATCACTTGGGCCCAGGAGTTTGATACCAGCCCAGGCAACATACGGAGACCCATCTTTACAAAAAACAAAATATAGATAAATTAGCCTGGTGTGGTGGTGTGTGCCTAGGTCCTAGCTACTTGGGAGGCTGAGGCAGGAGCGTTGCTTGAGACTGAGTGAGCTGAGACAGCATCACTGCATTCCAGACTGGGTGGCAGAGCAAGATCCCATCTCGAAAACATAAAAATTAAAACAAAATTAGGCCGGGCATGGTGGCTCACATCTGTAATTCCATCACTTTGAGGGGCTGAGGCAGGTGGATCACCTGAGGTCAGGGGTTCGAGACCAGCCTGGCCAACATGGTGAAACCCTGTCTCTACTAAAGATACAAAGATTAGCCAGGTGTGGTAGCGCATGCCTGTGTTCCCAGCTACTTGGGAGGCTGAGGCAGGAGAATTACTTGAGTCCAGCGGAAGATGCAGTGAGCTGAAATTACACGACTGCACTTCAGCATCGGAAACAGAGACTCTGAAAAAAAAAAATTAAAAAACTTAGAATGTACAGGTGTAAGGAAAGAGAGTAAAAATTATTGGCTAGCCCAGTGCTTATTAACTGGGGCCACCTGGCCACATCTGGAGACACTTTTGGTTGTCATGACTGGTGGGGATGGGGGACAGGAAGGTGCTCCTGGCGTCAGGTGGGTAGAGACCAGGAGTTCTGCTGAATGCTCCACAATGCACACGACAGTCTCCTATGACATGAGGTTACTGGGCCCAGCACGTTGGCAGAGCTGAAGCTGACAAACCTTGCTCTAGTCTAACTCCTCTAGTCTGACAAATGAAACCCAGAAAGGTCTAAGATGATCCGAAGTGTGATTAGCAGGCTGACCTTGGGCAAGTTTTAATTTCTCTGAGCCTCAGTTGCTTCATCTGTAAAATGGATGGAAGAATAATAGTACTTACCCTACAGGACTGTGAAGAGGTTAAAAAGCGATACAGAGTCAGGGCTGGGAAAACGCAGCCGGAAAAAGATGAACAGTAGGAGGACCGCCCCCAGCCCCCAGGTGGGACCCCCTCTTGATATTTGCTGTGAACTCCTCCCAGCTGGCCCTCCCCCGGAACATCCAGGTATGTGTTGTTATAGAAACCTTTCAGGGACGGTGCACTTGAGAGCTTGACTGATTTCTTTTCTCCCCAAAATAACCCACCCTGTCAGTCAAGTGACACTTAGGCGAAATGGTTAGGCAAGTGAGATTGTTTTACCATCATTAACCACTGAGCAGGCCGCCTACTTAAGGAGTTTCCATTTTCTCAAGACAGCCAGTTAATAGGAATGCAACAGAGATTAACAATAATGAGGAGATGATGATCATCATGGCTACTTTTTTTTTTTTTTTTACTGAGTTTCATTATTGTTGCCCAGGCTGGACTGCAGTGGTTTGATCTTGGCTCACTGTAACCTCTGCTTCCCGGGTTCAAGTGATTCTCCTGCCTCAGCCTCCCAAGTAGCTGATTATAGGCACCCACCACTACACCCTACTAATTTTTGTATTTTTAGTAGAGATGGGGTTTCACTATGTTGGCCAGGCTGCTTTCACACTCCTGACCTCAGGTGATTCCCCTGCCTCAGCCTCCCAAAGTGCTGGGCTTACAGGGGTGAGCCACCGCACCCAGTGATGGCTACCATTTTTGAACCTTTCCCCCTAGCCTGGTTATATGCTAGGTGCTTGACAGACATTATCAAGTCCAACCTTGAGAAGTAAGTACTAGCAGTGTGCGCTTTTTACAGACCAGGATTCTGAGGATCAGAGAGGTGAGTGTTGGGGCTGGTTTGAGTCCAGATGCCATGCGCTATGTTCTAACCATCAAGCTTTATTGCCTCTGAGGAACCTCAGTGGAAAGGGAAAAGGCTGTGTTCCTTTTGTCCCTGTCCCCAGCACCCAAACCATCAGCTTCACGTTCTTTCTTGGTGTGAGCTGAAGCTGGAAACTCCATCATCTGCCCATGGAGCTCAATGTGAAGGTTGTCTTCTTCCTGGTCTGGAAGAAACACTTCAAAGAAACACCGCAAAGAAGCACTCCCACATGGCTGTAATAGCAGTTGGTTCCCCAAGGATGGGGCAGGCAGAGTAAGACTGTGATCATGTCCCAGCCCTGGCATGTCAAACTCTTTGACCCATCTCAAGACAATGGTACAGCATAAGCTCTAATCCACAAGGCTCCTGGATTCCTTCAGATGAACAATTCTCACCCTGGCAGGGGGTCGTGGAAAGAGCTCTGGGTTTCCAATGGAGAGACAGAACCAGTGCTAGATCCCACTCTTGCTACTTGTTTTCTACTTTTGTTTTTAGAGACATATATCGCTCTTTTGCCCAGGCTGCAGCGCAGTGGTACGATCATAGCACACTGTAACCTCAAACTCCTGGGCTCAAGCGATTCTCTTGCCTTGGCCTCCTGAGTAGCTGGGACTGCAGGCATGTGCCACCACACCCAGCAAATTGTCTCTCTTTTGGTAGAGACAGTCTTGCTATGTTGTCCAGGCTGGTCTTGAATTCCTGGACTCAAGTGATCTTCCCACTTCAGTCTCTCAAAGTGTTGGGATTACAAGTGTGAGCCACCATGCCCAGCCCATTCTTGCTACTTCTGAGTCCTGTGAGCTTGGACAGCCTCTGTAAAGATCTGAGCCTTATTACCTGTCTCTAAAATGGGTACAGGAGGCCGGATACAGTGGCTCATGACTGTAATCCCAGCATTTTGAGAGGCCGAAGTGGAAAGTGCTGAGGCCAGAAGTTCGAAATCATCCTAGTTGATATAGTGAGAGCCTGTCTCTACAGAAATTTAATAATAATGATAAAATAAAATAGAACGATAAATAATGATAAATAAAATAAAATGAGTACAAGGTTGTTGGGCAGATCAATGGTAAGTGCTTAATAAAGGTGGGTTTTATCTGAATTAGAGTTTGGGGCTAGCTGGGTACTGGTGGCTCTCAGAACTCATGTGCTGCTGTATAATGTACAGCAGGTTAGTTAGGGTCCCCTGAGAGTCACCTGGGACCCACACTTTGGCATGGCCGCCGGAACTGATGATACCTTGGATTCCTTTCTGGCACATCCGGTGCTGGATTCATGAGGCTGGGACGCCACCTTGTGGTGAGAATCCTGCCGGGGGCCAGCAGGGACGCAAGGTGCCTGAGGGCCTTGCTCCCCTCCAGCCGTGAAACCTGGGGGTGGAGAACGTGACCCCCAGATGCTTTGGGAGATCCAAAGCCAAGACCAAACTCCACACCTGTCTTCCCCACTGGCTGGGCCAGACTTAGGAGCCCTGGTAACTCTGGGCTTCCTTTCACTCATCCGCTCACCCACTCAGCACAGCCGCTCCTCCTCCTCCAAGACCTGCCCACTTGCCGGCCCAATCGCCCCACCTGAAGCAGCTACCGCCCTCCTTCACGCTCTTCCAGCCCCTGATGGCTCTGTTGTTCTTTCTAGGACCTACCAACACTGCCAAGGCTATAATTCTCGAACCATTAAAACATAATTACCTAAAAGTCAATAATGAGTATGTATTCAAAGTATTACTTACTTTACTAATGAGGGCCTAGGCAGAATGACAAAGCTGGTTCCAACGAGAATTCGAAAAACAGGGATTCTTCTAGGAAGTGGGAAAAATGAGGAGATAAAATTGCCGTATTAGGCTGGGTGCAGTGGCTCACACCTGTAATCCCAGCATTTTGGGAGGCTGAGGCGGGCAGGTCACTTTAGATCAGAAGTTCAAGACCAGCCCAGCTAACATGGTGAAAACCCACCTCTACTTAAAAAATACAAAAATTAGCCATGTGTGGTGGTGTGTGCTTGTAGTCCCAGCTGGGGAGGATAAGGCATGAGAATTGCTTGATCCCGGATGGTGGAGGTTGCAGTGAGCCGACATTGTGCCACTGCACTCCAGCCTGGGCAACAGAGCGAGACTCCATCTCAAAAAAAAAAAAAAAAAAAAAAGGCCACGTTACACATAAAGTTGGCTAATGTCCTACAGGGCAAAATCATTGTATCCCTTGGTGTGATAGTCCTACTCGACTGAAAAGCATCACATGGTTTCAGTTCAATAGAAATGAAAAATGTAGCCAGGTGTGGTGGCTCACACCTGTAACCCTAGCACTTTGGGAAGCTGAGGTGGGTGGATGGCTTGTGCTGAGTCGTTCAAGACCAGTCTGGGCAACATAGTGAGGCCCCATCTCTATAAAAAATACAAAAGAGTTAGCTGGGTATCATGACATGTGCCTGTAGTCCCAGCTACCTGGGGCGGGCTGAGGTGGGAGGATTGCTTGAGCCCAGGAGGTCGAGGCTGCAGTGAGCCAAGGTTGCGCCACGGCACTCCAGCCTGGGTAACAAGGTAAGGCACTGTCTGAAAAAAAGCAAAATCCTTGCACCCTAATCAATGGTGTACACAAGTGCTGCACCTTCCCAAAGACTAGCACACAGTCACCTTTCTGCCTCACTTCTAGCTTCTGGATGATGGGTCTTTACACTACCTGACATTATAGTCTGCTTTTATTTGCTTATTGCAGGTTGCTTCCTACAGAATGTAGGCTCCATGAGGGCGGAGAGGTGGAATGCCTGGCTCCCTGCTGCCTCCCCAGTACCTCATCAATATCCAGCATGTGGAAAGTGCTTGGTAGATGTTTGCAGATTGGCTGGGAGGGTCAGGCTGCACAATTAATAGGACGCCAGTCCTGTCATTCCAGAACGCAACACGCCTGGTGAGGGTTGGATGATTATCATACCAAGTTTTTTTTGTTTTGTTTTGTTTTTTCCCACTCTGTTGCTCAGGCTGAAGTGCAGTGGTGTGATCCTGGCCCACTGCAACCTCTGCCTCCCAGGTTCAAGTGATTCTCCTGTCTTAGCCTCCCGTGTAGCTGGGACTACAGGTGCACATCACTGTGCCCAGCTAATTTTTGTATTTTTAGTAGAGGCAAGGTTTCACCATATTGGCTAGGCCAGTCTTGAACTCCTGACTTCAAGTGATCTGCCCACCTTGGCCTCCCGAAGTGCTGGAATTACAGCGTGAGCCACAGCACCTGGCTGATTCTCACACGAAGTTTGAAATGGGTTGTGGATGCTGGGGAAGGCTTTGTGGAAGGGGCAGGGGAGAGGGGCTGGGTGGGTGGTTTCAGAATGTGGGGAGAGGGTGCATTAAGGCACATGGCCAAGGGACTGGGGCATTCCAGGAGTGGGGAGGATTCAATATGATAGATGAGCTGAGGCTGGGAAGGGAGGGAGAGGCCGGGCCTTGGAGGGCCTTGTGGGCCCTGCAAAGGGATTTGTGCTTTGTGCAGTGACCTCTCACAGCAGATGTCTACAGCAGAGCCTCGACTTGCACCCTGGACATATCTGGCCTGAAAAGCCACGTCCCCGCTCTCACAAAGATGTGGTTATGTTCATAGCAGGAAGATCTTCCATTATGTTTACATGCTGGAGAGTAAATATTTGCAAAGCTCCCTCACAATGGCTCAGGATATCCTTCTGCCCGATGCCAAGTGTTCACTTGGGGATAGGAGGCATGCCATGTACACCCGGCTTTTCTAGAGCTGAGGAGCAACCATGGTATTGCCAGGCTACAGCCGGGACCTTTGAGATTGAGCCTGGGGACCTCCTGCCCATTCCCTTCTCCTTCAGCTTTGCAGAGGCTTGTAATGTTTCTCTACCACTTGGTGCACATTTCTGAGACTGTTTTCCTTGGGTTCTGGATGAGTTTGCTTCTTTAACAAATTACCGCAAACGGGAGGGATTAAAACAGCAGAAATGTATTCACTCAGTTCTGTAAACCAGAAGTCCACAGTCAAGCTGTCAGCAGGGACTCCCTCTTCCCAAGGCTCCAGGGGAGGGTTCTTCCTTGCCTCTTCCAGTTTCTGGGGACCCGGGTGCTCCTTCATGCGGCAGCATCACTCTGACCTCTGCCTTCATACACCGTCTTCGCTGCGGTTATCAAATCTCCCTCCTCTCCTTTCTCTTATAAAGACATCAGGGCAGAGCACGGTGGCTCACGCCTGTAATCCCAGCACTTTGGGAGGCCAAGGTGGGAGGATTGCTTGAACTTGGGAGTTTGGGACCAGCCTGGGCAACATAGCGAAACCCTGTCTCTACTAAAAAATAAACAAAATGAGCCAGGCATGGCGGCACATGCCTATATCCCAGCTACTCAGGAGACTGAGGTGGGAGGATGGCTTGAGTCCAGGAGGTCGAGGCTGCAGTGAGCTATCATTGCACCACTGCGCTCCAGCCCGGGTGACAGAGCAAAACCCTGGTCTCAAAAAAAAAAAAAAGAAAAAAAAAAAGGCATCAGTCATTGGATTTAGGAACCACTATAAATCCAGGATTACTTTCTGTCAAAACCCTTAACTACATCTGCAAAGACCCCTTTCTCGAATAAGTTACCAAGTTTCCCATTCATGGGTTCTGGGGTTTAGGATGTGGACATAGCTTTTTTAGGGACACCATTCAACCCACTATAGTTTCAAAAAGGTGGAAAACATCCTTTGTCTTCAGTTTCTCAGGAATGACTGAAATTGTTTTGAACTCCATAGAGTAGATGAAAAGGAACTTGGTTTCACTGGGGACATGTCTTCCTGCCTTAAGAGGGACGGGACAAAGGCTGAAAGCACAGGCAAAGCTATTTTTGGTGTTTTGCAAACTTCAGTCCCCAAGATCACCATCTTCGTGATATCTGCTCTTCCTGATTCCCATCACATTGTTATTTACTTAATATTGTATTTAACTACTCACAAATTATTAACTTCGCCTCAACGAAGCAATAATATCCTTCATATCCCTGGTTTTCAAATGCCAGATACATTTTTCTCCCAGAATACACAAAACAGGGCATGACGGTGTGTTCAACAACTAGACCAGCTTAGAGGGTGACCTCAAACAGGTTTTGTGAGGTCTTGTAATGACATCGATCCTCCCTGAAGTGGCATCTTCCGAAGGGCTCAGCTATGGTTTGGATGTTTGTTCTCTTGAAAACAACTCATGTCGAAATTCATTCTATTGTAATAGTATTAAGAGGCGGGACTTTTAAGAGGTGATTAGGGCAAAGGGCTGTGTGCATTAATCCCGTTATCATCAGAGTGGGCTTGTCATCTTGGGAGTGGGTTCCTTATAAAATGATGAGTTTGGCTCACATTTGCTTCTCTCTCGTTCTCATCCTCTTTGCTGTTCCACCATGTGATGCCTTCTGCTGTGCTATCATGCAGTAAGAACGCCCTTGCCAGACGCTGGCCCTCAGCTCTTGGACTTCCTAGCCTCAGAACTGTGAGCCAATAAATTTCTGTTACCTAGTCTGTGTTGTTCTGTTATAACAGCAGAAAACGGAGTAAGACAGCATCCTGGGTTGTCAGGGAGGGCACTGGAGCCACAGGGCACAGCCCAGCCCAGGCCGGCACTGCGGGAACATCTCTTACTGAGGATGAAGTTGGAGTGACAGGGGCTGGGCGCTCTCCTGCTGAGGTCTCTGGAGTCTCAAACCTCCTCTCCCATCTCCACAGGCCACACAGCTGTTCTCGCAGAAGCAGAGACTCTTACTCTGCAAGTTCACATTAGAATCCCTCTGTCCCAGGTCTTGCCAAGTGGCTGTGTTGGAGCCTAACCTTTGCTTCCCCAATAGTTAGTTCTGCAGTTGGCGCCTGGGGTCTACCCATGCAGGTATTGGGGGAAGGGGACAAAGGCCCTCAGAGCACAAATAAAAAAATGTAGGGAGCAGGGCTGGAGGAAAGGACTAATCCCTGGAAGTGGCATCCTGCTACATACATGTAAAAAAGATAAACTTCAAAATGCTTTTCACTTAGAGGCCGCCCTCTGAGCCAGGAACAGTGGTGCACACCCGAGGCCCTAGCTACTTGGGAGGCTGAGGTAGAAGGATTGTTTGCGCCCAGGCAGTTCAAGGCTGTAACGTACTATGCTCATGCCTGTGAAGAGCCACTGCACTCCAGTGGGCAACACAGCAAGACCCGTCTCTAAAACAACGACAACAAAAACCTGCCATGTACCACTGGCGTCATAACTCGCCACACTTTGGAGAACACTGTGTTAAAACAAAGATGTGGTCATCAGGTTAATTAACCTTGGTGAGGATGGGGTGGTGGTCTTCAAAAACTCTATCTTGTCAGAAGACACAGTCATCCAAGCCAGAAAGCTAGGCATCACCCTCAGCTCTCTCCTCTTCCTGAACGCCCCAAATGCCTCAAAGATAAATCTTAGTTCACTCATTTAGGTGGATAAGAGAGTAAACAGCTTTGTTTAGAAGAGCACCTGGATGGAAGCTGCTGCTCAGTGGACATCTGCTGTGGGTATCAGAACACCCTCTCTACATCACGTTGCTGGTGGGCTTGCCCACTTCCGTCCAGATTCAGTGCCTCTTCAGGGAAAGGGTGTGTCCTTTGCCTCTCTCTGGTGGACAGCCTCTGAGATGGTCCCCAATGATCCTACCTTTGGGTATTCCCTCTCTGTGTAGTCTGCTCCCCTTGAGTGTGAGCTGGACTTACTGACTCACTTCTGAATAACCAAATGTGACAGAAGTGATGGAGTGCCATTTTTCAGATTAGGTTACAAAAAGGCTGTGGCTTCTGCCCTTCCAGTAAACTCTCTCTAGGTCTTCTTGTGTGCTCGCTCTGCAAAAGCTGCTGTAATGCCCTGGCTTTATCAGAGGCCCCCTAGAGAAGCCCACATGGTAGGAAAACAAGTCTGTGGTCAGCATTCAGTGAGGAACTGAGGCCCTCAGACCCACAGCTGGTGAGGAACTAAACCCTGCCAACCACCACAAGACAGAGCCTCCGTGTGGAAGATTCACTCTCAGTTGAACCTTCAGATGAGACCACAGTCCCAGCAACATCCTTGTAGCCTTAGCAGAGGTCTTAAGACAGAGGCACCCAGTTAAACTAAGCCCAGATTTATGACCCACAGGTACTGTAAGATAATAAGTTTGTTGTCTTAAGCTTCTAAGTTTTGGGGTATTTTTTCACATGGCAAATAGATAATACAGTTCCTTTCCCCAGTGTCCCACACAGGGCTTGGCTTATTTTAGAATCTTCTAACTATTGGGAAGAGGCCCAGCAGGTTTGAGTTACTCCCCTCTTTTTCTTCCCACATGGTAGCTGGATTTATGTTCACTTTCAGTTTGCTGCTATGTCCATCACTGTTCTCTGTAAAAAAAGTAATGGGCTAGAAACATGGATAAAATTTATGGTGGAACTTCAGCCTTTAGTACAGATCATGGCCACGCTCCCCTGGGTCTGGACATGCCAAATTTCAACTAAGGAAACCAGACAATATGGGGTTCAGATGAGCCTGATAGTCTCATTCTATTGGAGGAGCACTAAGCCCAGGGTCTTTTAGCCCCAGACCCACCTGAGGGATGATTTGCCCTCCAAACTTTTCTCTGAATCTTTCTAGAGACTTTGGGCCAAAATAAAATTTATTTCCCAAAAGCTTGGCTTGACCCAACAGTTTTCAAATGCATCTCATTAGAGAGTAGCATTTTGGGTGTGTGTATGTGTGTGCGTGCATACGTGCACATTTACTTAATTTCTTTTAACTTTCAGTAAATAAGACACAAAAATAACCCATGCTTGTTGTAAAAACAAAATACACGTGTATAACATAAAGGGCAAAGTCTAATCAATTCCATTCCCCCAATTCCATGCCCTGGGATTAATAAAAGTTAACCATGTTTTCCACCTATAAACACACACCTTAGAGCTGCCATTTATGTTATGTGATGATAAGCAAATTACCAGGAGTGGCGAAGAGCCTGGTGGGTAAACTCATAGACTATAGAGCCAAATTTCCTGGGTTCAAATCCTGGCCCCATCCCTCACAACTTACGTGACCTTGGAAGAGTTACCTGGCCCCCTTGCCTACTCCTACCTCAGTTCACCCATCTATGAAATGGGGCCTCATGCAAGTGGAGGGAAATTTACTGAGCTAATGCATCTAAATATTTAGGACAGTTGGCTATCACCATCTCCAACCTCTGAGATCTCCCATTTTCTTTGGCCCTATTTTTTTCTTTCTCTTTTTTTTTTTTTTTGAGGTGGGGTCTTGCTCTGACATCACCGGGAGTGCAGTGGTGCAATCATGGCTCACTGCAGTTTCAACTTCCCTCATTGAGCCTGGTTCTGAAGTCAGGGTTTCCCCAACATTCTTCTCTGATGTGGGAAGTAGAAAAGTTTCTTTTTAAAGTTTCCTTTCTTGTTAAATAATAAATCGTAAGTGTGCTAATAACTCTTGTTAAGCCTTATCCTATCCTATGTAGCTGTTAGACATTCCGTGCTTAACATAGTACATTCTATGTCCTTGTACTTAACCAAGATATCTGTGCTGGAAGTGCTCATAGGCATGGCCCAGCTTTCCATTGCTTTTACCTGTTTAGAAAAGTTTTAAGTTATTAGCCAATCGGGTTTTAGTTTAGATTGTGAGGTTTAGCTCCAGCTAACGGAGATCAGACCCAGCAGTAAGGACGACCCCAAATGCATACGGGATAAATTTGTGTGTTTTCCTTTGTTCATTGTACTCTTGTGGCATGATGGCTAGCAAGGGTACCCTTCCTGCAGCCCAGGAAGTAAAAACTGCGTTTTTACTTTGTCTCAGTGCTAATTTTTCTTTGCAGCACCGAGCATCTATTTCCAAGATATGACATCATCTTTCTTCCTGGATCCTTAATACCCAGGTGTTTAGATACAGGAGATGGTGCCAATGTTCCTGTCTCTAAGTCCTGGTCATACTGAAATGTTTCAGTAGGTTGAGCCTTGGAAATGATGGGGACGCAGGTTTAATGAACCAAGTCCTAGTTAATTAAGGCTTTATTTCATATGATAGCTTTAGAATAAAGTTGGATTTTAAGCATCACATCTCAGCTACTTAAAATCGCCAAGTCCCTCCCATGGGAAATCAATTCAAGATTCACTTCAACCAGGCATCTAGTAATCAATAGAGACTGATGTCCCTATTAATTTATTTGTACACTGCACTTTACCTAGCTTTGTTATTTCTGCTGCCTTTAATCACTGACGGGGGAATAGTTTCTTTTTTTTTTTTTTTTTTTT
>NW_022437039.1:5663056-5748979 GCF_009761245.1 Sapajus apella | reverse complement strand
TCGGCCTCCCAAAGTGCTGGGATTACAGGCTTGAGCCACCGCGCCCGGCCCGGGAATAGTTTCTTCTCCCATGTTTTATTCCCTTTCCATTCATCCCATCAATATTTTCCTGTCAACTCAAGTCATCACTGAATGCCAGGTAGGTCTGACAAGAGTGGGTGCCCATGTGGGGACAGCCCTGATCTCTGTCCCCACATGAGTGGGGATGATGTCAGAGTCCGAGGCATCTGACATCACCCAACTCCACGGGTCTCTTTCAGTCTAAGGGGCTGACCCTGTCCCATTAGAGTTCCAGTTTAAATATTAAAACTTAGCATTGGGTCGGGTGTGGTGGCTCACGCCTGTAATCCCAGCACTTTGGGAGGCTGAGGCGGGTGGATCACAACGTCAGGAGTTTGAGACCAGCCTGGCCAGCATGGTGAAACCCCATCTCTACTAAAAATACACAAAATTAGCTGTGTATGGTGGTGTGCGCCTATAGTCCCAGCTACTTGGGAGGCTGAGGGAGGAGAATTGCTTCAACTCAGCAGGTGGAGGTTGCAGTGAGCAGAGATAGTGCCACTGCACTCCAGTCTCGGCAAGAGAACAAGACTTCGTCTCAAAAACCAAAACCAAAACCAGAACCAAAACCAAAACAAAAACCTTAGCATTGCCCCTTGTGATTTTAACAGGGAGTTAAAATTCACAAAACTGTCAGAGTGATTGATCAGTCTGTTTATCAGTAACTAGTGTTAGAAAAGCAAATTTCTGCTGATACCTGCGTGGGGCCACTGTATCTCATTGCCATGTAAGAAACAGCAGTCTGGAAGGCCTCCCTGGTTGAAGCTGGGATCCACTGCCTGCTTGCAATATCAGCATCACCAACATTTGCCTGGCGCATGCAGTGGTCGAGCAGCAGAGGTGGCTTTGAACTGGCAGTCACCTGAGATGCAATGGGCTCTCATCTAAGAGCACATTTACTTAGCATCTAGAAAGCTCAGACAGGAAACACAGCATCATGATCCCACTAGGACGACCACCACCCAGGCACATAGCTCCTTTTGCCCTTCCCCACTCAGGGGACACATGGCTGCCACAGCTGACAGCCATCATGTGTGTGGGTCACTGATGCACAGATCCATAAGCTTGATTACCTATGAATATTTCCATCACAGTCACATAGGGCCAAGGTATGGCCATCTACTCCCAGCTCTCCTAGTCTAGAAGAGTCCATACATGAGGATTTCTCTTTTATTAAAAATTTATTTTTTTAATTTTTAATAAAATGAGTCCGGCTCTCACTATGTTGCCCAGGCTGGTCTCGAACTCCTGGCTCAATGATCCTCCTGCCTAAGCCTCCCAAAGTGCTGGGACTACAGGTGTGAGCCACTGTACCTGGCCACACACAAGGGTTTCACAGCAAGCAAGGACACACACTACATCCCACTTATTTATTTTTTTTTAAGACAGTCTCCCTCTGTTGCCCAGACTGGAGGGCAGTGACGCAATCTTGGCTCTTTGCAAACTTTGCCTCCTGGGTTCAAGTGATCCTAGCTTTTGTATTTTTAGTAGAGATGGGGTTTTGCCACATTGGCTAGGCTGGTCTCAAACTCCTGGCCTCAAGTGATCTTCCCACCTTGGTCTCCCAAAGTGCTGGGATTACAGGCGTGAGCCACCGTGCCTGACCTACATCTCACTTTTACCTGAATTCTGCACTGAAGAGCATGGACTCTGAGGCTATGTCCCTGGCAGCATTTCCCCCACAACTGGCAGCCCATGCAGTAGAGCTGGGATCAGCAGGATAAAGCACGGCTTTTTTTGTATGTACATATGTATGTATGTAGGTATGTATGTATTTATTTGAGACAGAGTCTTGCTCTGTCACCTAGGCTGGAGTGCAGTGGCACAATCTCAGCTTACTGCAACCTCCGCCTCCCAGGTTTAAGCAATTGTCCTGCCTCAGCCTCCTGAGTAGCTGGCATTACAGGTACCCACCACCACACCTGTCTAATTTTTTAGTTTTAGTACAGACGGGGTTTCACCATGTTGGCCAGACTGGTCTTGAACTCCTGACCTTGTGATCCACCCGCCTCAGCCTCCCAAAGTGCTGGGATTACAGGTGTGAGCCACCACATGCGGCCTTTTTCCATTTATTGATAAATAAAATTTTACATATTACAGGGTGCATGTGAATGTGTTTTATATGCACAGTAATTATCAAGCCAGGGTATTTGAGGTATCCACCACCTTGATAATTTATCATTTCTACGTGTTGGGAACATTTCAAGTTCTCTCTTCTAGCAACTTTGAAATATACAATATATTGCTGCTAACAGTGGCCACCCTAGTCTGCTATCAAACACTAGAAGGTGTTTCTTCTAAGTTTATACCCATTCACCAACCTGTCAGTTTTACTGTTTCACAGGTGAGGAAACTCAGGCTGGGAGAGGCTAGGTCATGCGTCCAAGGTCATTGCTGGTGGTACACAGCAGAGGCAGGATTTCAACGCTGGCTTGCTCAACTCCAGAGTGGTGTTTTTCATTTTTCTTTAGAAATAGGGTTTCACTCTGTGAGGCAGTGAGGCTGCAGTACAGTGGCACAATCACAGTTCACTGCAGCCTAGAACTGCTTTGCTCAGGCGATCCTCCCACCTCAGCCTCCTGAGTAGCTGGGACTACAGGTGCATGCCACCACACCTGGCTATTTTTTTTTTTTTTTTCTTTAGAGATAGGGTCTCTGTGTTGGCCAGGCTGATTTCGAACTCCTGGCCTCAAGTAATCCTCCTGCCTTCGCCCCTCAGAGTGCTGGGATCACAGATAGGAGCCACCACACCCAGTCTAGAGTTTGTGCTCCTAACCAGGGATGACACGTTGCAACTTCACTCCTCAGTGTGGCCTGTAGGCCAGCAGCAGCAGCAGCACCTGGGAGCTCGTCAAACTGCAGCATCAGGCCACACCAAGGCCTGAGTCAGAACTGTATTTTCACAGACCCCAAATGATTCTTGTGCACAGTAGTTTGAGAAGCTTTGGGGACCACAGTGTCATTATTTGTTGTTATTATTATTATTATAATTATTATTTTTTTGACAGAGTTTTGTTCTTGTTGCCCATGCTGGAGTGCAACGCTGTGGTCTTGGCCCACTGCAACCTCCGTCTCCCGAGTTCAAGTGATTCTCCTGCCTCAGCCACCCATGTAGCTGGGATTACAGGCACTTGCCACCATGCCCAGCTCATTTTTTAAATTTTTTTTTGTATTTTAAGTAGAGACGGGGCTTCACCATATTGGCCAGGCTGGTCTTGAATTCCTGACTGCAGGTGATCCGCCCGTGTTGGCCTCCCAAACTGCTGGGATTACAGGCGTGAGCCCCCACGCCCAGCCTTGTTGGTTTTTAACAATTCTTTCCCATGCAGGTTGCAGCTGAACAGCCAAGTCCCCTCCTTGGGCCATATACTTTTCTGAAAACATTAGAATGTGTCAAAAAACACAAAGGAGTCCAGTGGCCTGGGCTAATTACCTAGCAGAACATCCCATGGTTTGGTGATTCTGAAATATCGCTGCCAAACCAGCACTTGTCGAGGCTCAAACAAGGCCATAAAACATGGCAATGTGGGCACACTTTCACTCTGAGAAATGAAAATCTGATGGTACTTTGAATTATAGTGGATCAAGATTAATTCCAGGCTCTACTTAGAGGAAGCTTTCAGGCCGAGTGGTTTAGACATAAAAGTAGTTTGCCCTAACGCACCACGTGAAAGCTGTGACAACTCCATTGCTTGGTGCCAATTACATTTATGGGTTTGTCCCCAGGAGTGCTAGGAAATGGTCACCATTAGTGCTGACGTACTGCCAGCTGGGGGCTCTGTCTAGTGGGTTCTGATGTGAAGACTCATTATTAATATTCCCCTTCGTGATCTGCAACTCTGCTCCATTATGGCAAGTCTATCAGGAAGGGGGTTTGTGCAGGAATTTTAGAAAACAGCAATAGGCTGGGGCAATAGGGTTATGTGGTAGGCCCCAGAGCTTCCCAAACTACTATTCAAACACATCACCTGGTGTCCTGTCAAGATGCAGATTCGGAATCAGGTAGGTCCTGGGCTGAGGCCTGGTGCTTTCTTCCTTTTTTGGAGATAGGATCTCTCTCTCTGTTGCTCAGGCCAGAGGGCAATGGTGCAGACATGGCTCACTGTAGCTTCAAATTCTTAGGCTCAAGCAAACCTCTCATCTTGCCTCCTGAGCAGCTGGGAGTACAGGTGTGTGCCACTATGCCTGGCACTTTTTTTTTTTTTTTGGGGAGGGAGTTTTGCTCTTGTTGCCCAGGCTAGAGTGTAATGGCATGATCTCGGCTCACTGCAACCTCTGCCTCCCAGTTCAAGTGATTCTCCTGCCTTAGTCTCTCAAGTAGATGGGATTATAGGCAGGCACCATCACACCCAGCTGATACTGCATTTTTTTTTTTTTTTTTTTTTTTAGACAGAGTCTTGCTCTGTCACCAGGTGCCAGGCTGGAGTGCAGTGGCGCAATCTCAGCTCACTGCAGCCTCCACCTCCGGGGTTCAAGCAATTCTCCTGCCTCAGCCTCCCGAGTAGCTGGGACCACAGGCACATGCCACCACGCCCAGCTAATTTTTGTATTTTTTTTAGTAGAGACGGGGTTTCACCATGGTCTCAATCTCTTGACCTCGTGATCCGCCCGACTAGGCCTCCCAAAGTGCTGGGATTACAGGCGTGAGCCACTGCGCCTGGTGATACTGCATTTTTAGTACAGGCAAGGTTTCAACATATTGGCCAGCCTGGTCTTGAACTCCTGACTTCAGGTGATCCACCTGCCTCAGCCTCCCAAAGTGCTGGGATTACAGGCGTCAGCCACCATGCCCAGACGCTTATCTGGCTTTTTATTTTTTATTTATTTATTTATTTTTAGGCAGTCTTGCTCTGTCACCCAGGCTGGACTGCAGTGGCACGATCTTGGCTCACTGCAACGTTCGTCTCCCAGCTTTAAGCAATTCTCCTGCCTCAGCCTCCCAAGTAGGTGGATTACAGGCACACACCACCATGCAAAGCTAATTGGCTAATTTTTGGTAGAGATGGGGTCTTGCTGTATTGTCCAGACAGATTGAACTCCTGGCCTCAATTGATCCCCTGCCTTGGCCTCCCAAAGTATTAGGATTGCAGGAGTGAGCCAACATGCCCAGTCTCATGTTGCATTTCTAACAAGCATGCAGGTGCCACCACAGACGCTGCTCCTGGTCCAGGGACTACACAGTGGGAATGTGGGAAAAGCATGGGCCTAGGAGTCAGATGGACATGGGTGGACATGGGCTTTCAACCTGACTTATCCGTTGGTGGCTGTGTGATGTTGGGCAAGTTGCTTAACCTCTCTGAATTTTGGATTTCTCATATATAAAAAGGGATCACTTCTGCCTTGTAGGTTCTTTGGAAGCTTTATGGTAACATACATGTATAGGTTTTCTTCTTGCTCCCAGAGGGGCAGGGTGAGGGTCACCTGCATGCTCTGCAATACAGGTTCAGCTGAGGCCCGTTTTTCTTCCTTGAAGTAGCTGGCTTTCTTCTTCCAAGTCAGGATTTCTCTGCCATGGCACCAGTCACATTTTGGGCTGGATCATTTTGTGTTGTGGGTGCTGTTCTGTGCCTTACCGCATTATAGGAAGTTGAGCAGCATCCCTGGCCTCACCCACTGGATACGGGTGGCACCCATCTCTCCTACTTGTGACCACCAAATGTGTCTCCAGGCATTGCCAAGTGTTCCTGGAGGCAAAATCACTCACATATAGGAAGTAATGCCCTGATTAGTAGCTTACATTAGTAAATCATTCAGCAACATATGCTCAGCGTCGAATGTTTGCCAAACCATACACCAGGGATGTAGTGATATTTAAGACAAACAAGGTCTCTGACCTCATGGAGACTTCTTCCTGCATGGACCTCAGTCTTCTCTAGTGTAACGTGGGTATAACGAGGCTGCGGACCTCCTAAATTTGTTGGGAAGATGAAATCAAGTTAGACTTGCAAGTGCCTGGCCCTTGACGTCTGGGATTCGCACATGCCAGGGGTATGATGGGCCCTGGGGACGAAACCTGGGTGCTTGGGACAGCGTGGGCAGAGACGGTGCATGGAGAAGCCAGGAAACCTGAGCTGCGAGGGAAGGTGGAATGGCGCCGGGCCAGGTCCTGGTGCAGAACGCGGCAGGAGCAAGGCAGGGGGAAGGGGCTGCAGGAAGGCCAAGGGTAGCAGGAAGATGGAACCAAAACTGGAGAGAAGGAGAAAGACAGCAGGACATAGAGGATGACAGGAAGGGGTGTGGATGGGAGGAGACAGTCACAGGTGGAGAAGATAAAAACCAGACAGACACATGCACATGTGATTTAAGACGGAAGGAGGGAAAATGAGCGCAGGCTGAAGGGAACACCTCTGAGGAAGATCACTGCCCAAACCCCAGTCGGCTGCATGTGACCCCAAAGAATGGCTCTTAGGCTTATTCTAAACATACCTGATTTGGGTTATAAAGAGTTAAAATGATATACAAAGGCCAATGCCAGTCTACACCTGGCACCAGCTCCTGCCCCTTCCTCTCCTCCTGGGGCCCTCACTGGAGGGATGGGGCGGAGCATACCCAACACCGGGAGGAAGTGAGGCTTTTGTGCCGAGAGGTGATATGATGGCAACTGTGGAAATGGTAGTTAACCCATCTGTAAACAGCGGCAGAGGGCAGTACAAGAATCTACCTCACAGCCAGGGCCACAACCCCAAGTGAAGGGCAGAGATGAAATGACTGAGTTGGGTGGAAATGAGCTGAGAACCAACCTTGCTCAGCCTGACCCTGGAGCCCACATTACAAGGATGAGAAACAGATAACTAAGGGGACCCCCAGCCCACAGCAACAACCTTCTCTGGCTTCGACTGGGAGGCAGGGACACACCCTAGAAAACCATCTTGGATCGTCTAAGGTCCATGTAACCATATTTTAAAAATGACAAATCTCAAGCACGTTGCTTTGGTGAGCTTCTGATTTTAATAGAAATCTACCATAAGAACAGTCAAGATGCCGTGCCTTGTGGAGGCAATGGGTCATGTTACTGGTTCTGCAACAATCTTCCAGAGCTCCTGCAGCAAACAGAAAAGAACAGGTTCCTGACATGCACGTACAAAACCATGGCAATTTCATGAAGGAACGTGATCAGCTAAGCAGAGTAGTTGGACAACATGCCAGCCACGGAGCAGGTGAGCTGGGGCAGGAGTGGGCCGGCGGCTTCCTCCTTTCTTTGTTGCTCTGGGCTGTTGCTTGACTGCGGCAGAGAGGCTAGATGGACGAAGTTCCGGGATTAACAGAAGCAGCATCGGAGGATGTCACACAGTCAAGAGACCAGAACGGTAGTGAGTTGCCACAATCTCTCCATTTTGGGGGAGATCTTTATATACAGTTTTACTTTAGAGACGGGAACTCACACTGTTGCCCAGGCTGAAGCGCAGTGGCACGCACCATTATAGCTCGTTGCAGCCTTGAACTTCTGAACTCATGCAATCCTCACACCTCAGCATCCAGAGTAGCTGGGACCACAGGTGTGCACCACCATGCCTAGCTAATTTTTTTTTTTTTTTTAATTTTTGAAGAGATGGGATCTATGTTGCCCAGGCTGGTCTCGAACTCCTGGCCTCCGGCAACCCTCCGACCTCAGCCTCCCAGAGTGCTGGGATTATAGGTGGGAACCACCACATCTGGCCTTTTTGGGACGTCTTAGGCATCATGTACTGGGGCTGCTGATTTGTAAGAAGTGTGTGTTCTTGCTCATGTGATACTACTCTTACTGCTGCCCAGAAGCGGCAGAGCAATAAATACAAGATCCCCCTCACACACAAAACCACACGAATTCCATGCTGCCCTTGCTCAGGACACGAGGCAGAGCACCAGGGTGGCAGCCCCTCACGACTCCCTTCCTCCCTTTTTCCTTAGAACTAGGCCTGAGTCTCTGAAGACACAGAGAAAGGAAGGCCACAGGCAAAAGGCAAACAGAAAAAAAGAAGTTAATTCTCAATCTTTGCACTCCAGTAACAGAAAAGCCTGTTCAGACCAAGAGGCTGGTATACATCCACACTGAAGATGTGACCAGCACCTACCACAGCAGGGCCCCTGCACCAAGATCTGGAGCCCACCAACTTCCTCTCCACCGACTTTCTGTTCCCCAAACAACCTCTGCCTCAGTCTTGCCTCCCCTGGAGTCTGAGCTGCCCACGGGGGAAAGTGTGCTATGAAGAAGAAAGTTAAGGTTCGCCCATAGGCCCACCTTCAGGCACGGTGGCTGCTAAGAACAGAACGCAGCTCCTTCAACCGGTTCCACTACAGACGGTGCCCGGCATGCAGGCTTCATTCACACCCTGCAGGACCTAGGGTGGGGCC
The DNA here is from genome assembly GCF_009761245.1 of Sapajus apella. Lineage (NCBI taxonomy): Eukaryota > Metazoa > Chordata > Mammalia > Primates > Cebidae > Sapajus > Sapajus apella. The sequence continues at coordinate 5,740,588 of NW_022437039.1, read as the reverse complement.
TAAGCTTGGAGGGTTTGCTTCATCACCTCCTTTGCCCAGGAGTCACCTGCTTCACTATAAAGCAACCAACAGCCCTGCTTAGGGGGCCCAGACCTACCAGCTGCCGGATGCGCTCGTACACCAGGAGCTGCGGGAAGGAGGCCTCTACGGGCTCCACCACGAAGTGCAGGTTGCCGTCCCTGAGCTGCTCCAGGGCACGCAGGCAGGAGCGGAAGTGATCGTACGCTTCACACGTGACGTCCAAGTGTCTCAGTGTGAAGTTGAGCCTGCAAACCAGCCAGCCAACACACAAACTGTTGTCATCACCGGGAAGGGTTTTGCTGTTTCTGCCCATGTGTCTTTCCTGTCCCTCACTGATCTCATATCCCCTGGATGGACTTTTACTGAGTGCCTGTCTCATGCTGCATGTTTGAGGGCAATTCCTTCCTACAGCTGCATAATAGCCTGGGAGGTGGAAACGGCTCGCCCTTTATAGATGTGGAAATTGAGGCTCACAACGCTGAAGTCATGTATCCACAATGACGTCACGGGAAAGATAAAGATAAAGCTCCTCTGAGGAGCTAGGACTGGTGTAAGAGGCAGATGGTGTAAGATTCACACTTGAGGACAGCTCTCCATGTCCTGGCTGCACCCAGCACAGAATCCAGTGCCTGGAGCTGTTGTGTAATTATTTGTGAAATGAATGAATGAGAGGCGTGGCAGTGGGCAGTACAGACAACTCTGAGAGCACAGAGAACAGAGATAAAACTGCCAGACAGTTGGCTGTCTGAGAGATTTCAGAGATCGAGTGCCTTCAGAAACAGGCCTCCCAACCCTGCCACCTACCTTTCGAAATCTCAGTCTACAAGAAGACTTAACTTCAAATTCAAGCTCTTTCACTTTTTCTTTACAAAATTTTTTATTAAGAAAAATTTCAGCCATGTAAAAGGAGTAAGAACAGTCTATGCTGGGCGCGACGGCTCCTGCCTGTAATCCCAGCACTGACAGAGGCTGAGGCAGGCAGATCATCTGAGGTCAGGAGTTTGAGACCAGCCTGGCCAACATGGTGAAACCCTGTCTCTACTTAAAATACAAAAATTAGCCAGGCATGGCAGCACACACCTGTAATCCCAGCTACTCGGGAGGCTGAGGCAGGAGAGTTGCTTGAACCTGGAAGGCAGAGCCTGCGGTGAGCTGAGATTGCGCCACTGCACTCCAACCTGGGCAACAAAGTGAGACTCCGCATCCGAAAAGAAAAAAAGAACAGTCTAATGAACCCATTCCCAGCTTCAGCCACTGTCCACTTTCAGCCACTCTGCCACCTTGGCTCTTCCCGGGTCCCCCTCCCTCCACTGAATTATTAAACAGCAAATGCCAGACATCATCCCATTTCCTTTATGAAGTTGCAAATGTCAGCATGTGTCTCAAAAAGATGGAGACCTTTTCAACTAAAGTTTAACAATAATCCTTTTACATCAAATATTCAGTATCCAACTTTTCCCAACTGTCCGATGTTTTTCCTTTACAGTTTATAAAATCAGGATCCAAATGAGGTCTGTACATTGCTATGACTCAATGTGTGCCTCAAAGCAAGCGCTCGGTATTACTGGTATAAACAATACTGCAATAAATGTGCAAGTACATACAGTTTTGTACATAACCATGAGCATTTCCACAGGGTGAATTTCCACATGCTGAACTGCTGGGTGAAGAAGTCTCTTTAGTTTCACAGCTTTTGCTATGGATTACAAACTATCTTCAGAAAAGCTGTGGACTACTCTCAGGTATTAGAGGAAAATGTGTGTAGCTATCACAAGGTGGGCACTCAATAAACGGAACCAAACATTTTAGGATATTCAAGTGGAAATGTCTTGGAGAGGCTGTTGGGTGAAGAGCTGTCTGCATCAGTAAGAGAAGGAGACCTGGGGGAGCTGAAGAGGCAGACGGCACCACAAAGAGCGAGAACATTCAGGAAGAGAAGCTCTAGACAGTGTGCTGGCCAAGCGCTGAGGCTCAGTGCAGTCGGCATTCAAGTGATGGTCTATCGCTAACTAGCTGTGCCCTGGGCAAGGGCCCTGATGTTTCCCAGCCTTCCTCTCTTCATCTGTAAAGGGACAGCATGCTAGCACACAGGGCTAGCATGCAGAGTCAGTGAGGTAACGGACACAGAGGAGGAGCACAGGCATGTCACACAGTAGGTGCTCAAAAGTAGCATTGAGTAACAGGCCTGGCACACAGTAGGTGCTCAAGAAGTGGCAATGAGTAACAATCATGAGGACACTGAGAAGGACGCAATTAGGAGGTGAGAGTTCCGCTGATACACGGGACGCCAGCGCGGTCCCCATGACGCAAAGCTCACCTCTTCTCCACCGACAGGATGGCTGTGCAGGCATTTTTCAATCTATGGGCAAGTCGGGAGAGTGTTTTAAACACAGCATCCGTCAAGTTGTTGTCGTAAAACACTGTGGGAAGCAAAACGGCCAGCATTAGGGGAAAACATGCAAATATTAGAGAAATCGACTTTTCAGGGAGATACACACACAGAGAAAATGCTTCTCACCGCCCAACAGCAGCAGCTCCAAGAATGCAAACCGCACACAGACATGGTGGCATGTCCCGGAAAGTCTCTTATAAAACTGAACTCGGGGGGAGGTGAAGAGACTGTACTTGACTTCATGCTGTGACAAAGGCCATGTAAGGCGAAGGAGAAATTTTCTTACCTTCGGCTGCCAAGATGATGGTGGTGTGATTGTACAAGTCAGAAATTTCCTCTTGTGACCAACTGAAGGGGACCTCAGGATCTGACAAAGAAGAAAAGCACATTTTGTGTCCATCGCTTTCTCTCCTGGCCACCAGCTCTCACTGGGACTGACAAAAAGTCCCTTCAGGAGAAGAAACAGGGCTGGGGGTAGCTCAGTGCGGTGGGAACCGTCAGGCAGACAGGATTCCCTGCTTCAGGCCACCGCTGCCTGGGTGCAGAATAATGGTGGAGGAGATGCCTTTTCTGCTGAGTGTCCACTCTGGCCAGTGAGCAGCAGGTGGATTTCAGCCTCACCTGCTGCCTTGGCCTGTCGCCCAGTGCAGGACCTAATCTGCCCCATCTGCCTGCTGGGTGGCCAAGGAAAACAGCTTCAGTTTCGCCCTTACAGAAAGAGCACAGTACTACTTCCGTCACAGGTCTACTGGGAGGGCCGAAGGGCCTGTGATGGGCAAAGTGCTAGGCAGGTGACCGGTACTCAAGAAATGACTTTCCCCAGCTGCCATCTGACAGGGGAAAAAAAAGACATCTTTATATAAAGAAAGAGCAAGCACCCAGGTCTGAAGTACCCTGTGCAAGAAATACGGGAAATTCTCTTACCCTGGGGGCTTCCCGGAACTGCCGTTTGCTGGGAAACGGTCCGTGCCCCAGAGTCTGACAAACTCAGGTCCATGCCCCTACGCTGCTGCGTACCAGCTGTGCCCGTGGGTAGTCTGCACTCACGATTCAGGGACTATCATGCTACCATACAGAAAAACCACAAGACCTGAAGATCAAAGTGAATATGAGGTTCCCAGCATGCAGCAGGCGCGCAGAGAATGACAGCTGATGCCATCGGCCAGTGGAGAGAACCTGCCACACACTGGTGGGACGGTGGTAGCAGGTGGGGCTGCAGCTCCATCAAGGCCACAGAGCCGGGACTGAGGTATTACAAAGGAATCACTAACTCATACTGGGGGAAGCCAGAGGGAAACACACCTGTGCAGAGGTCGTCCTTCAGCCAGTCCAGTTCTTTGACCTTAACTACACCACCTGTAAAAACAACACAAAGAGAACCCTCCAAACTCTAAACATAATTAGGAAAAAAGACAAACTTTTACACTATATACCAAGATCCATCTATCCACCCACCCACCTTTTCTCTCATCCATCTTCCCACCCATCCATTTACCCACCCGCCCATCTTCCTGCCCTTCCATCTATCCATCTAACCATCCATCCATCCATCCATCCATCCATCTGTCCATCTTCCTGTCTTTCCACCCATCCATCCATCCATCTTCCTGCCCTTCCATCTATCCATCTGTCCATCTTCCTGCCCATCTATCTTCCTACTCTTCCATCTATCCATCCATCCATCGTCCATCTTCCTGCCCTTCCATCTATCCACCCACCCATCCATCCATCCATCCATCCATCCATCCATCCATCCATCCATCCATCTGTCCGTCTGCCCATCTTCCTGTCCTTCCATCTATTCATCCATATACCCACCCATCTTCCTTCCCTCTTTCCTTCCTTCCCATCCATCTTCCCACCCACCCACCGTCTCATCTACCCATCTTTCTAGCCTTTACCCTCTCACCCATCCACCTGCCCATCCTTGTTATCCTCCCTCCTTCCTTCTCATCCATCATCTACCCTCTGTCCCTTCCCTCCATTCATCTGTCCATCCTTCCAGCATTTTTTGAGTGCTAAGTGTCAAGGACTATGCCAGACACAGAAAAAATAAAGATTTAAGAGCCATGCTCCCCATCCTTATGGACCAGCTCCCCTAGGGAAGACTGGAGGGTTAACTGACAATGGCAAGACTGTGTGGCTGGGTGATGTCTGCAGGATGAGGCCAATGCACAGGAGGACAGAGAGGAAATCGTGTCAGACAGTGAGTGTCAGGGAAGGCGTCCACCAGCATGCTCCCTCTCTCCTCCCAATCTCTGCTGACTGCCTACTGTACCCTGAGCACTCAACAAATATTGTGACAGTGGAGAGCAAACACAGATGGGGCACCTGCACCAACATGTAGTCTGGTGGGAATGGAAAACACCATCAGTCACACAAGCAGAAGTTAAAACGCAATTGTGTAAGGTGTTCCTGGAGTCTGCTGGGGGCCCTGGCCTCAAATCTGGAGGTCTGGAGCCCTGAGCATGATGAGGACTTGCCGGGAGGAGGAGGGAGGGCAGAGCACTCAGGGGCAGGGAAGAGCAAAGGCAGAGGACTTGAAGGAAAGTGATCTGAAAGATGGTGAGGATGGCTGGGCGGGGGAGGCTGTAGATAGGCAGGGGTCAGATCCCCCAGAAGACGAGACGAGCAACGGGAAACCACTGAAGCGCCTGAAGCCTGTGAGGCTGCTCGGAGGAAGAAAGGCTGGATGGACAGCCCAGTTAGGACATAACTGTCGTCACCCATCACATACACTCATTCCTGCAGGCCGTGCAGGGAGCAGATGACCAGGCAGATGGGGGTGGGGGTCCATCCGGGCAGAGGGACGAGCCTGTGAAGTGAGTGACCTCTGGCCGTGCTGGATGCAGGGCTTGGACAGGAGACAGGAAAAGGCAGGGAGAGCAGGTGGGGGCTGGGCCAGGGAGGTCTGGGAATTCCATGGGTGATGACGCCCTGGAAGGTTTTCAGCAGGAAGAGGAGACAGGCTTGCATCTGAGAAAGGTCACTCTGGATGTTACATGAGGACAGCTTCCCCAGGTCCAAAAAGAAGCTGGGGAAACTAGCTGGGGGGCCTTCTTCCAGTGTCCGGGAGAGAAAGAGCTGGAACAGGATGATGCGGTGAATGTGGGAATGAGGAGGTGACTCAAGGAGAGCCTTCGATGCTCTGAAGCTCTGTGAAGCCCAGATGATGTCTGCTCCCTTTACTCACCTGGTACAAGGGACACAGGTGGAGCCCTGCCTCCCAATGTCATGGTCTTGGGTGTCTGTCCACCTGCCAGAGAAACCTCCCTCCCCGGCAGAAGACCCTGTGGGCCTTACCTCCAGTGGCAGCCAGGTGGCTGTTGAGGGCAATGTTTCGCTGGCACATGGCCAAGAGATCTGCACCGACATCTGGAATGACAGAGGGCAAGCCATAAAGCGCCGGCCGTTATGATGCTTTTATCTCCACGGTTTTGCCTGGAGAGAACTGTTGTCAATAGCACAACTGCAGAAATTAGAGAAACGTTTCTCCTGTGTGTCTTACTGCCAAAATTAAATACGCTCACCTTAAGGCTCTTTTCATTGGCTCGTTCCCTAAATAAGAGATTCTCATCCTGATGGGGAGAGACAGTGTGCATTCTAGAGGGAAGGCGTGTGAGCTCTCAACATCATCCCAGCGTATAAACCACGCATGCATTTTCCCTGCTTCATCCTTTTCATTTTTATAACCACACAGGAGCCAGGATCATGAATCCCATTTCACAGATTAAGTGACTTGAGCAAAGTCATATAGCTAGTAAGAGCAAGAGCTGGGATTTGAATCCAGGTTTTTCTAACTTCAAATTTAGGCTCGTTTGTGGACACCCTAGGAAAACTGACTGGACCAGTTTTCTGGTCAGAAAGATGTTTTCTTATGATTCATCAGGACACAGAGCAGATTCAAAGAGGCTGAGCCCCCTCTCGAGTGTGACTCACTTTGCTGCTGCGCAGATCTCCCTCCCAGCTGCATGCTACTCTGATGAGTGGGATTTCTCATCATTTCAAGAACTGACTTATAGTACAGTGAATCCTCACTGGGGGAAGCAGTGCTTTACCAAAAATAAATTTCTAATTAGAAAAATGTGTGTGTAGGAAGTACAGGATGTCTTGTTAATGGCATTTGCTTGGTCCACTGTCGGCGTGGACTCCCCCATCAACTGTAAACTCGCTGGGACTAGAGTCTGCACCCCAGGGGTCACACAGAGCCATGTAGAGAGCAGCTCCCTGCTCGCAGAAGGGAAGGATCTACCGTCTCCTAGGTCAAGAGAATATTGATGGTGTGTGCCCGACAGCACACGATGGGCTCGGCAGTTTTTTTTTTCTTTGATTATTTTTTTTTGAAATGGAGTTTTGCTCTTGTTGCCAAAGCTGGAGTAGAGTGGTGGGATCTTGGCTCACTGCAACCTCCGCCTTCTGGGTTCAGGCAATTCTCCTGCCTCAGCCTCCCAAGTAGCTGGGATTACAGGCTTGAGCCACCGCGCCCGGCCCTTTTTTTTTTTTTTTAAAGTACAGATGGGGTTTCACCATGTTGGCCAAGCTGGTTTCGAACTCCTGACCTCAGGTGACCCACCAGCCTCCGCTTCTCAAACTGCTGGGATTACAAGTGTGAGCCACCGTGCCTGGCCAGGCTCAGCAGTTTTTAAACCTTTATGATAGTTTCTGTCAGAAGCTTCTAACACGTAAAACAGGTAAGAGAGGAGCAGCTCTGGCTGAGTGGGGCAGGAGCCCCAGTGTCCTGAGTGCAGTTTCCCCAGCAACACTTGGCCGGTTCACGGGAGCTCTGCTCCATGAAACAGAATCTGAAATCCCACCACCTGAAAAGGGCACTGCCCTGTGAGCCCACAGGTCCACATTGAGAGCCTCAGTCTCATCAGCAACTGTGGATGACCTTGGGCCAGCAGTTTAACCTTAGCCTCAGTCTGCCCATTTGGACAACAGAGATAGGAACAGGCTTCCTGGCTCTGCCCAGGGTCACTGTGAAGTGACAGCCAGGCACTGATGCATCTGAAAGGACTTTTCCAACCGGAACATGGCATCTTAATGCAAGCTTTCTTCCCCATGCTGCTAAATCTCTCTCAGGGATGAGTTCTTTATATCCTGCTATTAGGTACCAGGCATGAAGCAAAGCTCTTGGATGGCTTGGCGCTGAGAAGTGCTCACTGACAATTTACACGACATTGTCAAGAAGCAGCCAATAGCATGGCTGCACTGTGGACTCCTGACCAGTGGTTAATTTGGTATATTTGAAAACTGCCTCAGGGACTGGTGAGCTCCAGCTTCTTCCTTCCTATCTCAGAAACAACAGTCTGTGTCAGAAACATTCACTAGGAAGCAACGAGGTATAAACCACGTCAGCTGGTGCCTCTTTCTGTCCAGCAGATATTAAAGATTTAAAATAGATGGCATGGTACAGATCACTGTACCATGGTTGTGTGCGATGTCACTATTGGGGAGCCAGAGGAAGGGGACATGGCACTTGCTGGATTACTTTAACAACTCCTCTATGAGTCTGAAATTATTTCAAAATTAAGTACTAAAAAAGAAATTAGTTGGTAATGTGTATCAAAAGCTTTAATAGTCTCACCCACTTCTAGAAACCTAGGCAACAGGTTATTAGACAATACACAAAGATGTTCACTGCAGTGTAACTAACACCACCCACTTCTAGGAACCTACTTGACAGATTATTAGACAATATACAAAGATGTTCATTACAGTCTAACTGACAAACAGAAATAGAAACCCTACAGGAATGGCCAAAATACTCAGCAATAGAAGGGTTACAAAAAAGATGAAATATTACCTGGTCATTAAAAGAGACACACACATACACACTTTTTTCCTTTTGAGACAGTCTTGCTCTGTTGACCGGGCTGGAGTGCAGTAGCGTAGGCTCAGCTCACTGCAACCTCCGCTTCTGGGTTCAAGCCTCCCAGCAGCTGGGATTACAGGCGCCTGCCACCACCATGCCTGACTAATTTTTGGATTTTTAGTAGGGACAGGGTTTCACCGTGTTGGCCAGGGTGTCTCAAACTCCTGACCTCAGGTGATCTACCCGCCTCGGCCTCCCAAAGTGCTGGGATTGCAGCTATGAGCCACTGCACCTGGCCTATATAGCAACTTTTTAATGACATGAGAAAATGCTCTTAAAATGTTCTCACATATGAGTGGGAGCTAAACAATGAGTATACACAGACATACTGAGTGGACTCACAGACACTGGGGACTCCAGAAGCTGGCAGGGTGGGAAGGGTGGGGGGTTAAAACTTCCCTGTTGGGTACAGGGTTCAGTATGTGAGTGATGAGTCCACTAAAAGCCCAGATGTCATCACTGTAATATAGCTGCACATAAGAAATCTGTACTTGTACCCCCTAAATATATAAAAATTTAAAAAAGAAAATGCTCGTAAAAAATATTTCTCAACATTTTCAGGATACAGTGTTGCTGTAGTTTGATTTTGGCTATTATTTGGAGGACATTCTTACAACATAACTGCCCTGAGGGCAGTGCCCGGTCAACTCCATTCACTGCCAGGCCTCCTGCATCTAGAATTGTGTAGCACATAGGAGGTGCCCAATAAATTCTATATTGCTGACTCAATCTAGTGATTGTAAAATTATGACTAATTTTTATTTGCTGTTTTGAAAATCGACAAAGAACAGGCAAGACTTCTATAACCAGGAAAAAAAATAATAAACTTGTTTTTAAAGCCTTCTAAAAGGGCGTATTCCTTCTGTTTTGGGAGATATTTGCTCTTTCTCAGGAGTGGGGAAAGAGGTACCAGTAGGGGTGCAAGACACCTCCTAAGGCTCAATGGCCTTAGAGTGGTTGGGTGATGTTGCTGCCACTGACTCAAGATTGGTGGGTCATTCTGATGTCACTGAGAAGAAATGGAGAGTGAAGAGGGCCAGGGGACCAGGATGGCAAAATCAACAGCAGCTAACAGCCAGTTTCCTGTACCTCTGACTTTTCATACAGTCAATGCACACTTTGTGAAGGTGGCTACTTCCCCGCAGCCTGAGATGTCACCTCGTTACCTGTACAATAAACGGTCCGTGCCATAGTGGCCGCAATGATGCTAGCGAACCCGGTGCCTGCCCCGAGCTCCAGCGCCGTGCATCCTCGGAAGAGGTCCTGTCGGAACAGGATGTAGTCCGCCAGGAGAAGGGCGCCCCGCCACACCTGGAGGGAGGAGGACAAGGAGTGACAAGCAGCATGAGGCTCTGCGGAGACCCGTCAGGGCCACAGGAAGTGGACGGGACCTACCCACCTGCTTGCCAACATCCTCCAGGGGCGTGGCCATGGTGTGCTCTGGATGAGACAGAAACCAAGAGAAATACCCACTGTGAAACGGGGATGGACAGAAAACCACAAGCCAGGGCTGTGCGGCAACCCGCCAGCATGGTCAGATGGGTGTCAGAGGCTGGAATTAGGGGGTCTAGAGAGCAGCAGAAACACAGGCTGTGCTACCAGTTGCGAGGTGACTTTCGAGCGCCACTCAGAGGCCAGAAGCTGGGGCTCACACTTTTTCCTGTACCTGGGTATCTCCGCCCACAGCCCAAGGCTAGGGAGGGTCTCAGGTTTTCACCCAATTTAATTACACACACATGCAGTGCACTACTTTTTCAATGGCCAAGAATTGCAAATTTATAATCATTATGTTTATTTATATACTACTAACAATCACAACTCATTCAAAAGTATTTTCTTAGAAGCATACTTAACTTCATTATTGTCTTAGAAATATAGTTAACTTCTACATTAGAAGTTAACAAACTAAGTTTAAATTTACATCCTTTTTTAAAAAGGTGAAAGAAGTATGATAAGTTAGCATAGTAAGTATTCTCAAGTGTAAAATACATTAGGATCAAATTCTGGTGGTTGGAAGAAGATAATGGAAAAAGATCAAGAAAAGGAATGAAGCAAAACATTTTTTGCTGTTAAATAAGAACCTGCTCATCTAAGAGCTCCCGGTGGGGGGAAAATAACTTGCTCAAGTATTTTTAAGTGAGACAGTAATGGCTATAGCCAACTGCTCTGTCTGTCACCAAACCAAGAGAGAAAATGACTGTGCGGGGTCCTCTTGGGCACCTGGGCCAATGTCCTCTGAGGACTCCTCCTGGGAAAATTGGGCCAAAGATTTCAGCCCTATGTGCAGAGTTAGAATCTTATCTCTGAATAAAGTGACTAATGCATCATCCACCAGCAACTTGGCTAGATGTGACATGGTGGCTTCGAAGGCACTTTTAATAAAACATGTTTTCAGAAGGGCTTCAGGTTGCTGTGGCCTAACACGTAGTCACCTGGTTTGAAACTGGATCAGAAATATACCCGCCGAGCCATGTGACGCCAAGTTCCTTCACTGAACCAGCATTCACTAGACACATTCTGAGGCAGGCCTGCGTGCCACTGGGATTCTACTTGACTGGCTCACACGTATTTTACAGATGAAGACACTGACTGGAGCTCAGCATTACTGTTTGTAAAGTTAATAGAAACAAAAAGCACCTTCTCTACGTGAGGCATTGGGCTAAAAACTGTCACTTAATCCACGAAATTGCCCAATGACAGGTTGGGGTGTTGTGTTAAAGATGAGGAAAATGTGGCGGTGAAGGTCAGCAGGTTGTGTGGGTCACAGAGGGGGTGAGTGGCAGACGCGGGGTTCCAAGTCAGGTTGTCTGCAGTTTTCTGGCTCTTTTTGACAGGGTCTTGCTCTGTCACCAGGCTGGAGTGTGGTGGCATGGCCAAGGCTCACTGTAGCCTCCACCTCCCAGGTTCAAGTGATCCTGCCACCTGAGCCTCCCGAGTAGCTGGGGCTACAGGTGTGTGCCTCCAGGCCAGGCTAAATTTTTTTAGTTTAATAGTTCTTGTAGAGATAGGGTCTCAGGATGTGGCCAGGGCTGGTCACAAACCCCTGGGCTCGAGTGATCCACTGTTTTGGTCCCCCAAAGTGGAATCACAGGTGTGCGCCACTGTGCACAGCCTTTTCTGGCTCTTCAGCCCGCTTGCAGAAGGGAGATACAGAATCTGAACTAGGCCAAGGACATGGTTTAAAAAGCTTGGGGCAGAGCCTCCCAGGATGAAAGGCACAGGGACTCACTTGGCAGGCTGAAGGCTTGCGTGCTTGTGCATGGAGGGAAAGGGGTGTCTGTGGTGTACTCCGGGTCCCTGCTCATCTCCTCTTCCCCAGTCCAGCCCACGCCATCTCCTGGGTGTGGCTCATAGCCTCCTCTCCTCTCCTCTCCTCTCTTCTCCCTCCATCTTGCTGGAAAAGCTCCCTCTTCACCATCTGCTCCCTAACCCCAGTTGCCCTGAGGGCTCCTGCTGCCAGGGGACCCTTTCCATAGTGATTTCAGTCCTATGTGATTGGTCACTTCCTTCCAGGGGTCTCATGGACATAAGTTCTGCCTCACAGCTGTTCTCAAGGGGTGGCCAGCTTCCCTAAAGAGAGAATGAGGACCCTGAGGTCAGGGACCTGCATGAGAACCCAGTTTTGTCATTTCCTAGTTGGGTGACGAGTCACTTCACTTATGGAGGACAGAGCCAGTTTCCTCTTCTGCAAAATGCAGAAGCAACACCATCCCTCATTTGTGAGGCTATAACTGGGTTTAACCAGACAGCGCTTCTGAGAGAGCACAGGATTGGCAAACATCTAAACACCACTGAGATGGTCAAAGCCCCCAACACTTGCACAGGTAGAGGTCACTGAAGCCCAGAGGGGGCACATGACCAGCCCAAGGTTATAGTCTGAGAAAAAAACATCGAATTAGATCATAATGTGTCAAGGATGATAGTGGCTCACACCTAGCATCCCAACACTTTGGGAGGCTGAGGTGGGAGAATCGCCTGAAGCCAGGAGTTGGAGACTAGCCTGGGTAACGAAGTGAGACCCATGTTTTTCTAAAGCCAAATGGAAACAAAAGAGGATTTAAAATGAAGTCATTTGGGAGTCTGACCAAAAACTGACCTAAGGCGAATGGACAGGGGAGAGAACGAGAGGCTAAGGGACGCATCAAAGGAAGAAGCAGATGCCGTGCGGCTCTCTGGGACCAGATGGAAAAAGCCAGAATGAATTCCCCAGGAAGCCGAGTGTGGCCAACCTCAAGGGCACTCTCCTTTCCTGTGTCTGATACTCTCGAGTCTGGAGTACAGACATTCTGAGGTCCACCCCACCCCTGCCCTGTTTCAGGCTCTCACTAGTGTTTGAATGGGGAAATATGCTTCGTCATGACTCAGCATAATCAGAGATCACAACAAATGCCCAGTATGTCTGCCCTGGGCCAGGAATGGTCTAGGTGGCTGAGTAGGGATGAGGGAGGATTCACAGTCTAGGGTTAGAGAGGCCTAGGTGACTTAGGGACCTCCCTATCCAGGGCCATCTTGTGGCTCCCACTCCTGTGAAAAGTCAGTTTATATGTAAATAATTCCAAAGCTATCTTAAGAACATAAAAGGCCAGGCTGGGGAACTAAGCCCATGAGAAACTCTAGGGCTAGCAATGGGAGAAGAAAGTGTTAGAATCTCACCTGTCCTTATCAGATTCTAGAATTATGCCTTATCTCATTTGCAAATTGTGTCTCTAGACCTGCAGGAACCCAGACTCTTCCTCAGCCAGTCTCCATTCTCCCAGCTTGGGCCAGTCCCCAAGACAGAGGCTTACATTTATGGAACACTGAATCTGTGCTAGGCACTATGCTAAGAGCTTTGTATGTGCCCTCCCTCTTAATTCCTCACAAGAGGAGGAGATTGTACCCACTGTACAGACAAAGAAACTGAGCTGAGAGGCTAAGCGACTTGCCCAATTCTCCAGCAGGAAGGCACGGGATTCAGAATCTGACAGCCTGAGTTCTAGCCCTGCCTCTCTCGAGTTCTCTAAAGGGGTCTGTTTATCTCTACAAAGAGGAAATTGAACATAATTTACTTTGAATCCTGGGTATGTGGATTCCTAGCAGATTCCTGGATAAACTTTTTAAGGTTTTGTCAAACCCTTGGAATAGTTAAGAAAATACATATTTTTCTTTTTCTTTAGAAAAATCAGTTTCTTTAATGGGTCTCTAACTTGAAATAAATGGGATGGTTTATGGGTCAGAGGAAAAGGGTGGTGAGGAGAGTGACGTGCTTACCATCCACTCTGCACCAGGCCCTGCTCCTCGCACTCACCGGGCACTAAAACCCAGGGAGAGTAGTTCCCCTGACCCTATACGGTTCTGAGTGAATAAGACATTTGTCTCTGGTCACGGCTTGCGAAGGTGGAGCTGGGCTCAAAATCCAGCCCTGCAGGATTAGATCAAGTTTTGGGGATGAAAGTGCTCTAGTCGGTTTGAAATAATGATGAGTTACCACCTAGGTTCACGCATTAGCTACCTTTCCACTCTCCTCCCTTAGGGCAGGTGGGGAGCAAATGAGAGCTGAAAAAGTGAACTTCCAGGTATACAGACAAGGGGCCTCATGGTGACATCAGTGGAACAGGGCAGGTGGAGAAGCTGGTCACAGGCCAGCTCCTTCCAGAGGGACTTTATTCTTAGCTCATAGGATGGTAGATACCCGAAACATTCAACGTACACACACTAGAGACAACATTCGCTGTGGAGTAACTGACAGGGTTGCTCCCGAGCTCGGGGAGGCTAATACAGTGAGGGCTCAGAGGGAAATGAGGCATCATCAGCCCCCCTGAGAAACAACAGGACTTCCCAAGCCTCTGTTGAATGCTCTGTTCCCATGATATGGAATGAGAACATGGGCTGTGGCATCAGACAGACCTGGGTACGAGTCTCAGCTCTGTCCCTGACTAGCTGTGTGACCTCAGGCAAGTTCCTCAACCTCGCTGAGCCTCAGTCTGTTCCTCTGTGAAATGTATACTCATCCCTTCCTGCAGGGGCCATGAGGGCAGAGGTCACCCATGGGAAACACTGAGCAGGGTTCTGGTGTGAGTTCCATGTTGCCCTCTCTGGGACAGTCTAGAAGAGAGGCTGCCTGGTAGCACTGTATAGTCGCTCACTAACTGTTTGCTGAGCAGGTAGATACTGAGCTGCTGTTTTGTCTGTTTTTCAGAGTGACCCACTGACCCCCATTCTCTGACCACGGCCAGTGCTGGGGGAGGCCTTTCCCCAGGAACTCAGACACTACCAGGGACCCCGGATCTCAATGAACAGCCCCAAATCACAGCTCTGCTCCCTACACGAGCAGCGCCAGGGGAGGCAAGAGCCCTGGTGTGGACACTGACTGCACGGTTTGGAACCCCACTCACCACCACCAAGCTGCATGGCACTAGGCTCGTCACTTCCTCATCCGAGCACCCCTTAGAAAGGGCTGTGCAGACTATGCAATGCGATACTGGTGAAGATATCCACAACACAGCAGGTGCCTAACCAGCACCCAGCACTTCCTGGCCCGGCTCCCTATAGTTCCCAGTGTTTCTAGAGTGCCGGGTCCCTAGATTTCAAATCCTAGAGTCAGCAAACCCCTCTCCTCTGCCCCCATACCTTGGTGGCAGTTCCTCTTTGATCCCACCTCTGGGTATCTGTCCAAACCTCTCTCCTGTCCCCGTTCCTGCCACTTAATCACCTCCCGTCTTAACCTGGCTTCTAGCTCCCAGTTCCCAGTCCATCCGACTGGCTCACACCCCATTCACTGTGACCGACACCCATCTCCCTGTGCCACACTGCAGCACCAGAACCTCCCATGGCACCCTGCTGGCACCCCAGCCAGGCCAAGCCTACCCTACACCCCTGACACGCTGAGTTAGAGCAGAGCACACATGTGGGAGGCAGCAGGAGGGAGGCTTCCTGGAGGAGTGTGGCTGAGCTGGGAACTGTAAGGCAATGGGAACATGTTAAGGGAGCAGAGGCTGGGGGCAGGCACTCTAGGAAAGGAGGCAGACCACAGACAAGAAAGCACACAGGAGGGTGAGGCTGTGGTGTGAGCTGGGCAGGAGTGACCGGGGTGGTGGAGAGCTTCCCCAGTCTCATCCGAGCTGGTTCTGACAACTTGTGCTGCTTGGGCCTGCAGAATCCACGCTCAGACCACACTGAGCCCTGAGCAGCGATACTGTGGAGTTGCCTTAAGGACACGTGAGCCAGACCTCTATTTACCTATTCTGATGATATCGTGGGGGCTGCCTTGTGCTTCCTCTCCGACGATGTTGTCTTCTTCCTGCGCTAGAATCATGGGATGTACCTTGTCTCTCAGAGGCCCTGCTGGGCTGGAATCAGAGGCAGCTCGTGGTCTCCTCACCACGTCCAAATCCCCATCCTCGTCCAGTTGAGCTTCAGCCACTTCCTGGCCAGTGGTGTCAGCCCCGGCCTGGAGGGAGAAACCCTCGTTACCGTGGCCACTTCCTGGCAGGGACCCTGTGCCGCTCGTCTCAGCAGAAGGAGGCTCCTTTGTGTGAATATCTCTGTGATCGCCACCCTTGGCCCCTGAGTCTGTCCAAGAATCTTGGCTCCAGAGAAGCTTGAATTGGGAGAGGAAAACTGAAAGGCAAGACAAAAAGCAAAATGAGAATTCCAAGGTGTTTTCTTTTTTTTCTTCCTCTTCTGTTTTGAGAACATCTGATTACCAACATGGAAGATTTTAAAGGCCAGGTAGAGATATATTAATGACAGCAGAAAAGGCCCAGATGATTCAGCTGCGACCACCATCAACAGCAGCCACCATTTCATGAGAATCTATGAGGCACTTGGCTCACATCATCTCATTCAATCTGTGAAGACAACTGCTGTGAAGACAGTGTTATCAGCGTCATCTTACAGACCCACAAACTGAAGCTTAGAGAAACGAGCTGATCAAGGCAACACAACTTTCAGGACTGAGCTCAGGGGCCTCTCCTCTAACCTCCCACAGCATCCTGGGCTTATGCCAGTGTTTGGATCTGTCCAATCATCCATCCACCCATCCACATCCATCCACTCATCCATTGATCACTGAACACTGACTGCGTGCCAAGTACCATGCTAGGTGCTGGGGGTACAAAGCAGAATCTGATTATGTCAGGGGCTTACATTTTAGGAGTGAAGTTGGAGAACAAACATTAAACAAGATCATTACACCACACTGTGTTAACTGCCAGGAATACAGGAAAACTGCATTCTGTGTGACAAAGATATGGCAACCATGTAAGGCAGGGGTAAGCAAACTGTTCCTGTAACAGATTAGATGAAAAACTTTGTGGCTGGGCACGATGGCTCGCACCCGTAATTCCAGCATTTTGGGAAGCCAAGACAGGTGGATTTCTTGAGCCCAGGAATTTGAGACCAGCCTGGGCAACATGGTGAAAACCCCTTCTCTACAAAAAAATTATCCGGGTGTGGTGGCATGTGCCTATAGTCCCAGCTGCTCAGGAGGCTGAGGTGGGAGCATCACCCAAGCCTGGGGACGTTGAGGCTGTAGTGAGTCAAGACCGCACCACTGCACTCCAGCTCGGGTGACAGAATAAGACCCTGTCTCATAAAATATACCCAGTTTTAAGCTTTGCGGGCCCTGTGATCTTTGTTGTGACTCTTCAACTCTGCCGTTATAGCACAAAAGCAGCTATAAAAACACGGAAATGAATGGGCATGGCTGTGGCGTCATAAAACTTTATAAAAATAGCTGTAGGCCAGATTTGGCCCACAGGCTGTAGTTTACAGACCTCTGGTATAATGTACCATCCAAATTAGGGCAGGAGGGCAATGGGAATGATTAATCATCAGACCATAACAAGCTAATACAGGGTAACTGGAGCTAGGGAGGGTGGCCAGGGAGGGGCTGTCTGTGCAGATGATACTTGAGGAGCCAGGGAGGGGAGGAAAGTAGGTGCTTCCTCCCTGACCTTGTATCTTATGGTTGCTTCCCTCTTCTCCCTGTGTTCGAGGGACAGAAAAAAGCTGAGTGGCCAAGAAGAGCAAGGGAGAGTGACATAAGGGTAGGCACACAGGCAGAGGCTTGTCAGGCTGGCCTCACAGACCAAGTTGAGGAACCTGGATGTTATTGTGAGAGCAATGGAAAGCCACTAGAGGTCTAACTCAGGACGTGCTGTGACTTGATCTGCATTTTCAAAAGATGCCCTTAGCCGCTGCAGCTAAGTGGGGAGGGTGTGCTGCAGTGAACTCAGTGGGAGAAGACAGGCAGCCAGACCAGGAACGGAGGTGGCTGGACTAGGGTGAAGGGAGTGGGGATAAAGAGCAGATGCCAGGGCCAGATGCCATGGCTCACGCCTGTAATCCCAGCACTTTGAGAGGCTGGGGTGGGTGGATTACCTGAGGTCAAAAGTTCAAAACCAGCCTGACCAACATGATGGAACCCTGTCTCTACTAAAAACACAAAAATTAGCTGGGTGTGGTGGCTGATGCCTGTAATCCCAGCTACTCAGGAGGCTGAGCCAGAAGAGTCGCTTGAACCCAGGAGGCAAAGGTTGCAGTGAGCCGAGATTGGGCCACTGCACTCCAGCCTGAGTGACAGAGTGAGATTCTGTCTCCAAAAAAAAAAAAAAAAAAAAAAAAGCAGAGAACAGATGGAGCCCCAGCACTCTGTCTCCCCACTGAACCCTGGGCTTGCTCAGGGAAAAGCTTGGCTCATTCATGTCTGCATTCCCAGCATCAAGTCCTAGGCCAGGCACACAGTAGGTGCTCAGGAAAGCACAGGAATTTGCTTAACGAAAGGGGGGTGGGCAGCAGTTCGCCTGTAATCCCAGGGACTCAAGAGGCTAAGGTGGGAGGGTTGCTTTAGGCCCGGAGTTCACAACCAGCCTGGTCAACACAGTAAGACTCCATCTCTACTAAATAAAACCCAGCCAGGTGTGGTGATGCGAGACTGTAGTCTCAGCTACTCTGGAGGCAGGGGAAGGAGGATCGCTTGAGTCCAGGAGTTTGAGGCTGCAGTGAGCCATGACTGTGCCACTGCACTCCAGACTGGGTGACGAGTGAGACTCTGTCTTTAAAAAAAAGCAAACAAAACAAAAGCAGAACAAACCCACACATACAAAAATTGCAGAGTACAAGGTTTTTTTAAAAATAATAAAGGAAAAAGCACTTCAGAAGCAGTCTGAGGATAACAGTTACATAATCCAGTCTTCCTGATATTTTCCCCAAAAAGATGGGTATGAGAAAACAGAAAACAGGATCTGCAGGGCACCTGGGCCCAGGACCTTACCTGGCTGCCCCACGCTGTTCAGCCGCACCATGAGGTGTCTATGATTTGGGGTGTAGAGGTGGACGTCTGACAGCACAGTATCACTTCTAAAGGTGACTTCGTCCATGGCTGCAGCAGGAGCCAGCTGCACCATGGCCCAGGCTCCACCTTAGTCCTGGGACAGGAGCCCCTCCGAGGTGAGAGCAGGTTCTCAGTATGGCAGGTCCCAGAGGAAACAGTGCAGACAGGTCCAAGCTGGTAGACAGTCAGTAGCTTTGCATCACCCTGGGAGGAGGTCTCAGAGACTTGGCCAGGGAAGAGAATCCAGCTAGAATTGAATTGCGTTGTTTAATATATTCACTTTCATAGTAACCTTTTATTTATAGCAAGAGATATAAATTTCCATTTGTAGGGATAAAGTTTCTCATTTTTTTTTCCAACTTTTTTATTAAAATTTCAAACAGTAAGAATATAGGGGAATATCATAACCATATAAATACTGCTTAGATTCAACGATCGTCAGCATTTTGCCACATGTGCCTGCCCTCTCTGGTTTCTTCTCGAGCTAAGAGTACACTGCAGACATCATGACATTTTGCCCCTAAATTCTTCAATGTCTGTCCCCTAAGAGCATTTCCCTATATAACCATAAGACCATTAGCAAATGTAAGATAATTAATAATTCCCGAATAGCATTTAAAGTCAATTTCCTCAAAGTCCTTGAGGTTATTCCCCTCAAAGCAGTATCCAATAACAATTTACGCTTTACATTTAGTCATTAAGGCCCTTTACTCTTTCTTTTTAATTCTAGAAGCTGTTATAAACTGCTCCTGTATCATTTGTTGTTATAAAGCTTTCCTATTTTAAACGTTTTAACAATTTCTTTGGATGGGTGAGGTGGCTCACGCCTGTAATCCCAGCACTTTGGGAGGCTGAGGCGGGCAGATCACGAGGTTAGGAGATCAAGACCATCCTGGCTAACATGGTGAAACCTTGTCTCTATCAAAAATACAAAAAATTAGCCAGGTGTGGTGGCATGCGCCTGTAGTCTCAGCTACTCGGGAGGCTGCGGCAGGAGAATCGCTTGAACCCGGGAGGCAGAGGTTGCAGTGAGCCAAGACTGCACCACTACACTCTAGCCTGGGTGACACAGTGAGACTTCACCTCAAAAAAAAAAAAAAAAAAAAATTCTTTTTAGAGACAGGATCTTGCTCTGTTGCCTAGGTTGTAGTGCAGTGGTATAGGCATGGCTCACTACAGCCTCAAAATCCTGGGCTCATGAGAGCCTCCTGCCTCAACCTCCCTAGTAGTTAGGACTACAGCTATACCACCATGCTTGGCATTAAAAATTTCTTTTTGTAGAGGTGAGGGTCTCACTACGTTTCCCAGGCTGGTCTCAAATTCCTGGGCTCAAGCGATCCTCCCACCTCAGCTTCCCAAAGTGCTGGGATTATAGACATGAGCCACCATGCCTGGCCTAAAGCTTTGCTACTGAATTTAAAAAGGTGAGTGGAATTAGCCAGGCGTGGTGGTGCACACTTGTACTCCCAGTTACTTTGGGAGCTGAGGTGGGAGGATTGCTCGAGCCCTAAAGGCGGAGGTTGCAGTGAGCTGAGAATGCCCCACTGCACTCTGCACTCCAGCCTGGGTGACAAAGCAAGACCCCATCTAAAAAAAAAAAAAAAAAATTGAACAAAAAAAAGGTGAATGGATATAAAGGAAAAGCAATTAAGGGGATCACTATACAGATGATATGCAGATATGGAAAAATTATGCAGGTGATATAGCAATAACTAAAACTTGGAAAACCATGGCTGAGGCAAAGTGGTCAAAAACAGGGAGGATCTCCCTCCAACCAAATGTTTCATCTCATTGAAAAGCATCAACAAATAGCAGTATTCTGATGGGCTTTGAAGCTGGACAGCCCACATGGGGATCCCTGGTCTCTCGCCTTCTAGCTATGTAATCTCAGGAAAATCACATCACTTTTCTGCATCTGTTTCTTCAACCACACTCTCATGCAGTCGTACTACTGGGTGGGAGAGTCCTTGGTCTATAGTAGGTGTTAATAAAACACCAGCAAACTTCTTGTCCTGGGGTTGGTTTCAGGTATTTGACCCAAACCTGCCCATAACCCCTGACTGCCTGCAGGAACTGTTCCTACTGGGGTAGGTATATCCCCTAGGCATGATCTTGCAGGGTCCCCATTTCTTCAACTGCAAAACGAGGTCATCATGACTCAGGCTGTCCCAATGATCCCAGTACACGGCTGGAGTTCCTATATTTAAGTGTTTGCCATGGGGCAGCAAAAGTTGTTCCAACACAAAAAGTTTTAGGAGAAAGATGATTCCTAATGCTGGCTTTCCTACTCAACACTATAAAGCCATCAAAATGCAAGTGGGTTGTAAAGAAAGTCTGTGAAGCTGGCAAATAAGTGCAGAATTTCATGGTGTCATCGAAAGTGGAGAAATGCTTGACCTTCAGGCAAACACTCTTCATCAATGAGACTGGCAAAACCACACCAGATTCTGGAAGAGAAAATACAGCTTATACCTACCACTCATTTCAAAGGCAGATCAAGCTTTCTCAGGACTTAGAGATGTCCTGGGGGAAAACTGGGGACTTTCACACATAGTTTTGGGGGAAAAAAAGATCCTCTCTAACATTGCTGTGAAAATCAAAGCAAACCAAAGGATGCCATTTTTTTTTTCCTATAGTGCATTTTCTTTCTTTCTTTTTTTTTTTTTTGAGATACAGTCTCACTCTGTTGCCCAGGCTAGAGTGCAGTAGCGCCGTCTTGGCCCATTCCAACCTCTGCCTCCTGGGCTGAAGCGATCCTACCTCAGTGTCCTGAGTAGTTGAGACTGCAAGCACACGCCACCCTGCCCAGACAATTCTATATTATTAGTAGAGACAGGATTTTGCCACGTTGGCCAGACTAGTTTCAAACTCCTGATCTCAAGGTGATCCACCCACTCTGGCTTCCCAAAGTACTGAGATTACAGGTGTTAACCACTGTGCGTGGCCTACAGTGCAATCTTGTTGGAAAACTTATATCCCAGAAAAATCAGTGTTCTTTGCTTTTTCCAAAAGCAAGCGTAATATTACACACCAAATTTTCTTAACTATAGACAAAAAGAAAACTCAAATTCTTAATCTCTAGTTGAATTTTCCATTTTTAAATTCAATCCAACCAGGCTTCCCAAGAAATGTATGCTGCAGGTAAGTCCCAGGTGAACGAGATTCCCTTTAAGGGACTTACCGCAGAATCAGCTATCTGGGAATAAGGAGGCTCTCTTGAACCTATCTCAGGGCCTGTATGAGGAGTAAATGAGACAATGATCACTTTTAGGGCTCACGACATCTAGTAAACGTTTAATAAGCAACGATAGTAATTATAGCAATATAATAATTATTAAAGTGAATGCTGGGAAGAAAAAGAAAAGGTAACAGTTTCTCTAGTCAGGAAGCCTCCCTCCGGGAATGCAGGGTATGTATGGGTTTCGGGCTCCTCTCTTCACCGGGCAGAGCTGAGAAAGGAGACCCAGGTTGCGGATGGGGACCCGCCCCGCCACCCTCCATAGGGCTGCAGGCTCATCCCCGCAGCAGGAGCTAACGTGTTCTTGGCTCTTCTAAGGCTGTGGGGGCTAGACTGAGACGCTGCCAGCCCTCCCCTCCTATAGGTCCCCAATCAGTTATCCCAAATAAGCAGTTTGCTGGGATCACTATGTTAAAATAACTTCCCTCCTCCTCTTTCTGCTAAGTGCAACTCACTCAACAATCTGGAATTTGGTACGACCCCATGACGATTTAGGGCCAAAAGCAGGGTAACGGAGGGCAGGGTGTGAAGGCCTGGGGTCGGGGTGGTAATGAGGGGGCCCGGCCACGGCGCGCAGAGTCGTAGTGAGGGGCTCCGGGACGTCCCCCGTGGGGCTTCTCGTCCTCATTCCCTTGTCGCCTTCCTAACGCCACCCTTGTGGGTTAACTGCTGCCCTCTCAAAAGGCAGTCACAGGTCAGACATTGCCCACCTTTCTTAATTCGGAACCGAAGGAGAGCTGCCTGGACCCAGGACGGGGAAACCCAGGTGAGGACGTGGACTTCTTCCCCCAACACCTGTGCTTAGAAGGGGAAACTGAGGCCAATAGTGGGGTCGGGCCTTAGGGATCTGGGCCTCAGATCCGTGGGAGCTCGGGTTTCAAAGTCAGGCTCGGCACCCAGAGGTTCCCTGCACCCTACCCTATCCCGCTGCCTCTTCCAGGGACTTACCAGCGCAGGGCCCAGCTTGGAGTCCCACCCGACCACCCTCTCGGTGGGACCTAGGCGGCCGCCATAACAGGGAGGTCTGCGCAGGCGCGGCCCCGCCCCCGCGTGCGTCCATCCTGCCGCAGCGCACCGTGGCTCCACCTAGTTGCCCGGGCCGCGTAAGCGTGCGGGGGTGTTGACGTACACCTGCAACCTTCGCTCTGGTCACTGGCGAGGCGTGTTTACTGGGGGGTGGGGGGCCCTCTGCACGTGCGTGGCCAATTCACTCCTCTAAAGGAGTTAAACAGGAATTAAATAACTCGCCCAGCTGCTAAGTGGTAAAGCCTGGATTCGAACCCGGGGTGTAGGATCCAGAGCCGGTACTGTTTAACCAGCATGCCAGCGACTGCATTTATTATCACTGGTGTTATTGTTATCCATGCTCTTAGTACTCGTTTATTATTTTTTCTTTTTTGTGTCTGTGTGACGGTCTTGCTCTGTTGTCTAGGCTGGAGTGCAGCGGTGTAATCATAGCTCAGTGCAGCCTTGAACTCCTGGGCTGAAGCGATCCTCCTGTTTCAGCCTCCCTAGTAGCTGGGACTACAGCTGCCTGCCACCATTTAAAAAAAATTTTGTAGAGATTGTGTTTTGCTATGCTGTCCAGGCTGGCCTCAAACTCCTAGCTTCAAGCAGTCCTCCAGCATTGGCCTCCCAAAGCTCTTAGATTACAGGCATGAGCCACCGCGCCCGGCCCTCTCTTTATTCTTAATAGGTGGTAGTGATTTCATTGAATTATATGCTCATCAAGTTTCCAACACCAGGGAGGTGAGACAAAATAGCCAACATAAGAATCCATGTTTGCTCCTTTTGGCCTTGCCTGCAGAATTTCACAAAGCCTCTGAGTCGGTGACTGAGCGCAGCCCTCCGAAGGATGCCCTGAAGAGGATGAGCAGGATAGACCACAGGCTCTCATGCCTCTTGCCTGAGTCACTGCATTTTTAGAAAAAGTAAAGTCAACGATCCTGGCCCTTTTCTCAACCTGTGTATTCCGGTGACAACGTGGAAGTCAGCCTAGCCACAGTGGAGCAACCCAGGGGATGGGCTGTAAGGAAGCGAGGATACAGATGTAGCCAGGGTTAGAACTTTTACGACATTGTAAGAACTTGGATTTTATTGTGCATGAAGTGGGGAGCTGCCAGGAATATACACCACACTGATGTGTTCACAGACATGGCCAGACACATGCAGTGGTGTCCACTCTCAGACATGTCAACATCGACACACAAATATAAACACAGGCACATGTGCAGAGTCCACATATGTAAAATCCATATGCCCGTATGCTCACGTATACACAGACACACACGGCCTCAGCTGGCATCCTTTTTCTAAATTACTTATTTTTTCTCTTTTCAAAACAGAAGTAAATCAACATCAATTTCATGGTTACTGATGATAAAACGTGGAGAGCTGGTAGGGTGACTAAGTGACACAAATAACCAGTTTTTTTTTTTTTTTTTTTAAAGAAACAGATTGTGTTTCCTGAAATCCCCCAGGACAGTACACAGAGAGCCAATTAGGTGTCTTGGGATCAGATTCTATTCCTAGTTTTCTCTCTAGTTCACTGAGGGTTCTCTCAGTTATCCCCAGAGGATGTTGGGAGGTGGTGAGGGCACTAGGAAGGCATTGTTCTTACACTTGGGAGTTTTGTCTTCAAATTTAAAGCAGGGAAAAGGATCCTTTAAAATCAAAAGTCAGATCATATCTCTCCTCTCATCAAACCTATAATCTTTTATAGGGGATTAGTGCCCCTACAAAAAGGCCCCAAAGAGCTGCCTCACTCCTTCTGTCACATGAGGACACAGCAAAAAGACAGCCGTCTATGATGAAGAATTCGACACAAAATCTGCCAGTGCTTTGATCTTGGGTTTTGCAGCCCCTAGAACCATGAGAAATGAATGTGTTTTATCAGCCTCCCCATGTATGATATTCTGCTATAGCAGCCCACATGGCCTCTGAGACTGACCCACAGAATTTAGGAACACGGAAAAGAATGATTATTAGTGCCACAAATTTTGAGGTGATTTTCAACACAGTAATGGGTCACCAGATAAGGGGAAAGAAAGCCAGCCCTTCTTGGTAGGCCTGTGAAGGGACGGTAGCTGGGGGAGTCGGGGAGAGGACCCTCTGTTCCTGAGCCTCCGTTATGAACAAGGCACACCGCTGGCCTCTTCATCTTGTGGTTTTCTTCATTCTCACACCCACTCAGAAGCTCAGAGAGGCGAAGTGCCTTGCTCAAAGTTACATAAACAGTGAGATGCAGACTCACTTTTTCTGTTCTTTTTTTTCTCTCCTTCCTTCCTTCCTTCCTTGCTTCCTTGCTGCCTTCCTTCCTTCCTCCCTCCCTCCTCCCTCCTCTCTCTCTTTCTTTCTTTGATGGAGTCTCCCTCTGTCACTCAGGCTGGAGTACAGTGACACCATCTCAGGTCACTGCAACCTCTGCCTCTTGGGGTCAAGCGATTCTCCTGTCTCGGCCTCCTGAGTAGCTGCGATTGCAGGCGCTCGCTACCACACCCGGCTAATTTTTGTATTTTTAGTAGAGACGGGGTTTCACCACGTTGGCCAGTCTGCTGTCAAACTCCTGACCTCCCATGATCCACCCCCTCCCTCGGTTTCCCAAAGTGCTGGATTACAGGCGTGAGCCACTGCACCCAGTCTCAGACTCACATATTCAAATGTCCCAGTAAGTCTGTTGGGTGAAGCCTTAGGGTTAAATGTCCTTCCTAGTGTCCCAGGCAGGTCTCCCCCAGACTTGACGAAGCAAGGGTTAAGGTGCACACTCTCACACACTGCAGTGTCCGTCACTCCCACCACCTGGACTGATGACAAACCTCGTCTGCAGTAGAGGGAAAGCAGATGAACTGCCAGATGTGTTATAAGAAACCAGCTTGCAGGAAATTGCTGTCAGGTGATTATTATTAGCCTGGTTATTCAGAACAGCCCTTTCTCCAAAGGTCGTGCATTTACCAAATGCTTGATGTTTTCCCTGTCAGCCCTAGAAAATTTTGTCCTCCTGGAGAGAGGGCTTGTCCCCCAGGACTGCTGAAAGCAGGTGATTATAATTCTGCCTCGGCCTCCCATCAGCTTATAACAGCAGTTGCTTTAAATACACAGCGGTCCCTGCTCTGGATTCTGGTTCTGTGTGCAGAGGCAGGAGATTGACCTTCAGGTGCACAGAGCTGAGTTCAAATCCCCAGCTCGGCCACTGATTCATTTTATTCATTCATTCAATACCTTATTTTGAAGAGCTTTTCATATGCTTGGTACTTGGGTAACTGCTTTATTTCTATGAAACTTAATTTCTTAGTGTCTTGAATACTGATAACACCTTTCTTGATGTGTTGTGAGAATGAGTGACGTGTCACCTGTGGAGAGTTCCAGGCAATAACTCTCTTCCATTTCTTGAGATAATCTGACAGTGTCTCTTATACTTTAAATAATATTATACTTATTATTTATATTTATAATATTATTTAAAGTATACTCTTATACTTTAAATATATTACTCACTCCACCAAGTCACATTGGTAGATGGAAAAAAGTTACAGTGCCATTCATACTGTATAAGATCAATTATGTAAAATAAAAAACTCGCAAAACATATGTTTTCTCAAGCTAGACAGAATGTGCTCTGTCCATACAATGGATTATTATGCAGCCATAAAATGGAATAAAGCAAAATAAACAAAAAAGTTTTTTTAAAAAATTAGCTGGGCATGATGGTACATGCCTGTGTTCCCAGTTACTTGAGAGGCGGAGGTGGGAGGATCACTAGAGCCCAGGAGGTTGAGGCTGCAGTGAGTGGTGTTTGTGTCACTGCACTCCAGCCTGGGTGACAGAGAGAGAGATCCTGTCTTAGAAAACAAAAACCAAACCAAAACAAAACAAAAGAAAGAAATATGGTCATTTTAGAGGCAGGTAGTGAAGGATCTTGCAATGAAATCATCCTGGATTTAGGGTGAGCCCTAAGTCCAATGACTGGTGTCCTCATCAAAAGAGGAGAATACACAGAGAGAAGAGGGCAACGTGGAGACAGACGCGGAGATTGGGGTGAGGCAGGTATGAGCCAAAGATCGCCCAGGATTGCCGGCAGCCTCCAGGCGGCAGGACAGAAGCACCGAACGGATTTTCCCTCAGAGCCTTTAGAAGGACCCAGCCTTGCTGATACTTTGATTTTGGATTTCTGGCCCCCAGAACTGTGCTGGAGGCCAGGCGTGGTGGCTCACGCCTGTAATCCTGGCACTTTGGGAGGCCGAGGCAGGCAGATCACGAGTTCAGGAGTTCGAGACCAGCCTGGCCAACATGGTGAAACACCGTCTCTACTAAAAATAGAAAAATTAGCTGGGTGTGGTGGCACGTGCCTGTAATTCCAGTTACTCAGAAGGCTGAGGCAGGGGAATGGCTAAATCTGGGAGGCAGAGGTTGCGGTGAGCTGAGATCATACCACTGCACTTCACCCTGGGCGACAGAGCAAGACTCCTTCTTGGAAAAAAACCAAAGCATTTAGAAACAGAAATAAAACATTTAAAAACAGAACCATATGGGAATACAATTCTGTTGTTTGAAGTCACCCAGTTTGTATTTAGTTAGGAGACTAATACAGGTTTTAGCTAATTTCTGCCTCAAGGTCTTTTCATTTGCATTCTTCTTGGCTCAGAAAGCCCTCTCACCCATTTCCACCTTCACAACTGGGTCCTTCTTATCCAACATAGCTGAAATTATTTTTATTTTATTTTTTGAGACAGTCTCACTCTGTCACCCAGGCTGGAGTGCAGTGGTGCTATCTCTGCTCACTGCAACCTCTACCTCCCAGGCTCTAGCAATTCTTCTGCCTCAGCCTCCTGAGTAGCTGGGATTATAGGCGCCCGCCGCCATGCCCGGCCAATGTTTGCATTTTTAATAGAAACAGGGTTTCGCCATGTTGGTGATGCTGGTCTTAGACTCCCGACCTCAGGTGATCTGCCCGCCTCAGCCTCCCAGAGGCTGGGATTACGGCATGTGAGCCACTGCACCCGCCTCACAGCTTAATCATCTGCTCAATTTGCCCTTCTCTGCCCATTCCTCATGTGTTGCCCCTACCATCTACCCAAGTAGCTCCCCTTTACACACGCTTTACTTTTCTTTCTTATCTCATTTTTTTTTTAAAGTAAAAATGGGATCTTGCTATGGTGCCCAGGCTGGTCTCGAACTCCTGGGCTCAATCAGCCCTTCCATGTCAGCCTCCCAAATTTCTGGGATGACAGGCATGAACCACTGCGTCTGGTCACTTATGTTTTCTTTTTAGAACTGTCACTCTCTGGAATAATTTGTTATTTTTTTTAAATTTGAGCTACAATGTAAGCTGCCTGAGAGCAGAGCCTTGCCTGGTTGCTGTCATGACAGCACCTGGCTCCTCGCAGAGGCTGGAGCTGGAGGTGGGGCTATTTGCAGAATGAATCAGAGACTGAAGACATTTGGACCACGGCTGAGGGCACTGCTGCTCTGGGCTGTTGACATTCTACCCACTCAGTGGGGAGAAGAGATTTTAGTGATCATTTAGACCTGGATCAAAGTGTTCTCTTTGAGATGAGCTGAAGAAGTCATCCTGTTCCTTCTTGTTTCTGGCTTTGGGAGAAAAATAGATGCTTTCAATTGTTACAGGCCTGCTCTATTTATCTTCTTTCTAGATTATTCCCATACGCTGGGGATGCCACAAATGTGGTGGAGGATCGTGGGAAGCGTTTCTTCCTGGCCAGCCTCCCTCCTCCTCCTTGAACCCTAGCACTGATTGTAGGATCCCAGCAGACTTCAGTCCTCAGCCAGAAATACACAGAGGAGCCACAGTGTGAGATGAGGGTGCAGTCAGCCCCAGGGAAGGATTAGCCACTTTTCAACTTGTCACTGTCCAACCACCGTTGGCTCTTTCATTTGATTTCTGTTTCAATTTTATTTATTTATTATTTATCCTATTTTGCAGTGGCTCATTCCTGCAATTCCAGCACTTTGGCAGGCCAAGGTGGGAGGATCGCATAAGGCCAGGAGTTTGAGACCAGCCTGGGCAATATAGTGAGATCCTTTTTCTACAAAAATTTAAAAAATTAGCTGGGTGTGGTGGCATGCACCTGTAGTCCCAGCTACTGGGGAGGCTGAAGTGGGAGGATCACTTGAGCCTGGACGATCAATGCCGCAGTGAGCTGTAATTATGCCACTGCACTCCAACCTGGGTAACAGAGCAAGACCCTGTTTCAAAACAAACAAACAAACAGACAAACAAACAACCAACTTCTGTTTCCTTCACGCTAGTGGGCTTTTCTTTTCCCCTCCCAGTTAGAGCCTGTTACCCAGGCTGGAGTGCATGGCATAATCATAGCTTACCGCAGCCTGGATCTCCCGGGCTCAAGCAATCCTCCCGCCTCAGCCTGCCAGGTAGCTGGATTAAAGGCATGTGCCACTGAAATGAGGTCTCACTAACATTGCCAAGGTTGGTCTCAAATTCCTGGGCTCAAGCAATCCTCCTGCCATGGCCTCCCAAAATGCTGAGGTTATAGGCCTGAGCTCCCGGCCAGTTGGTTTTTTTCTTGCTGGTAAGGGGTCAGTGGCTCTGGCATACAAACTCACATCCTGGTCAGTAACTCCCAGATGAATGGAAGATACACTGGACATCTTGTACATTTTCTCACTTTTTGTCCTCACAACTCTTGAGTGAAATATTGTTGTTCCTATTTTACAGATGAGTTGCAGAGAGTAAGCTTCATGCCCAAGATCCCTTTTTCTTTTCTTCCTTTGCTTTTTCTTTATTTCTTAAAAATATTAATAAATTTTATTTTTTAGAGCAGTTTTAGGTCCACAGCAAAACCGAGTGGAAAATACAGAGATTTCCCTGTGTCTGGACCATATTCTCCCTGACCCCTGTCCTTAACCTCCCTACCCCCCAGAATGGTGCTTGGGTTACAGTCGGTGAACCTACATTGACACATCATCATTGTAGTAGTCTGTTCTCACACTGCTAATAAAGACATACCTGAGATTGGATAACTTATAAAGGAAAGAGGTTTAGTTGACTCAGTTCCACATGGCTGGGGAGGCCTCACGATCATGGCAGAAGGCAAATGAGGAGCACAGTCATGGCCCACACGGCAGCAGGCAAGAGAGCTTGTGCAGGGGAACTCCCCTTCATAAAACCATCAGATCTCGTGAGACTTATTCACCACCATGAGAACACTATGGGACAAACTGTCCCCATGATTCAGTTATCTCCACCTGGCCCACCCTTGACACGTGGGATTATTACAGTTCAAGGTAAGAGCTGATTGGGGACACAGCCAAACTCTATCAATCATTTATCACCCAAGTCCATGGTTTACATTAGGTGTTCTACCTTCTGTAGGTTTGGACCAATGTGTACCCACATGCACCCATCATTCAAGTATCATAAAAAAGAGTTTCACTGCTTTACCAATCCTCTGCTCTGCCTGTTCATCCCTTCTTCCTCCCCAACCCCCTTCAGACTGGCTTCTTTTATTGGGTAATATGCATTTAAAGTTCATCCGTATCTTTTCATGGCTTGATGGCGCATTTCTTTTTAGCACTGAATAACTTCCCACTGTCGGATGTACTTCAGTTTCTATCCATTCACCTGCTGAAGAACATTTTGGTTGTTCCCAGGTTCTGGCAGTTATGAATAAAGCTGCTATAACCATCTGTGTGCAGGTTTTTATGTGGACATAAATTTTTACTTCATTTGCGTAAATACCAAGTAGTGTAATTGCTGAATCATATAATAAGAGTATGTTTAGCTTTGTAAGAAACTCCCAAAGTGGCTGTACCGTTTTGCATTCCCATAAGCAATGGCTGAGAGTTCCTATTTCTTCACGTGCTTGTCAGCATTTGGTGCTGACAGTATTCTGGATTTTGGCCATGCTAATAGGTGTGTAATGATATCCATTGTTGTTTATAATTTATAATTCCCTAATGACATTCTTTTTTTTTTTTTTTTTTGAAACAGGGTCTTGTGCTGTCACCCAGGCTGGGGTGCAGTGGTGCAGTCATAGCTCACTGCAGGCTCAAACCCTAGGACTCAAGCAGTCCTCTCACCTCTTTATCCTGAATAGGTGGGACTACAGGTGCACGCCATCATGCCTGGCTAACTGTTTAAATTTTATTTCCAGTAGAGTCAAGGTCTTATGTTGCCCAGGCTGATCTCAAGCTCCTGGGTTCAAGTGATTCTCCTGCCTTGGCCTCCCAAAGTACTGGGATTACAAGTGTGAGCCTCCATGCCTGGCTCCTAATGACATTCTTAAAACATTTTTATTGTGATAAATAGCATTCATATAACACGTCTATGCAACATGCACAGCATATACAGTATAACAAATAGTTATAAAGGAAACACCCATGTAACTACCAACCAGTTCAAGATATAGATATTGCTAGAACCCCAAGAAGCCCGTTTATTTTACTAGTTATTAATTAATTAATCAAATTAATTTATTAATTAATAAATTAACTTATTTAATTATTAATTAATTTTTGAGACGGAGTTTCGCTCTTGTTGCCCAGGATGGAATACAATGGTGCCATCTTGGCTCAACGCAACCTCCACCTCCCAGGTTCAAGTGATTCTCCTGCCTCAGCTTCCCTAGTAACTGGGACCAAAGGTGTGCGCCACCACACCCAGCTAAGTTTTGTACTTTTAGTAGAGATGGGGGTTTCACCATGTTGGCCAGGATGGTCTCGCTCTCTTGATTTTGTGATCCTCCCGCCTCAGCCTCCCAAAATGCTGGGATTACAGGTGTGAGCCACTGTGCCCGGCGAATCCCCTGTTTATTTCCCCTTCACTCTCTTCGAAATACCCACCATCCTTTCTTCCATGGTACTCAGCTGTTTGCTTGCTTTTATAGTTTTGCTGCCTAAGCATGCACCCTCACAATATAGTTTAGCTTTCCTTGCTTTGAACTTTGAATAGAATCACACTGTGTTGTATTCTTTTGTGTTTGCTTTTTTGTTTCCTCAATATTGTAAGATGAATTGGCTGGGCGTCAGGGCTCACGCCTGTAATCTCATCACTTTGGGAGGCCGAGATGGGCGGATCATCCAGATCAGGAGTTTGAGATCAGCCTGGCCAAAATGGTGAAACGTGATCTGTACTAAAAATACAAAAAATTAGCCAGCCGTGGAGGCTCACACCTTTAATCTCAGTAATCTCAGCTACTCGGGACGCTGAGGCAGGAGAATCATTTGAACCTGGAAGGCAGAGGTTGCAGTGAACCAAGATTGTGTCACTGCACTCCAGCCTGGGTGACAGACTGAGACTCCAACTCAAAAAAAATTAGAAGATGAATCTATGCTGTGTCCCGTATGGTTTGTTCATTTTCATAGCAGTATATTTCAAGGAATGAATGTACTATGATGATTTATTCAAACCACTGAAAT
The DNA here is from genome assembly GCF_009761245.1 of Sapajus apella. Taxonomy (NCBI): domain Eukaryota; kingdom Metazoa; phylum Chordata; class Mammalia; order Primates; family Cebidae; genus Sapajus; species Sapajus apella. Next base: position 5,708,352 of record NW_022437039.1, on the reverse strand, counting down.
GTACATTGGGTTGATTCCATTTTAGCTGTTTCATCTCTGTTCTTGCCACAGTATTAAGCTGGTGTCAACCCACATGTAGCAAAACTGACACAGTTAATTTGCTCAAGCAGCTTCAACTCCCTTTCAGTGGTACAGTAGCATGCAGAGCAAGTAACATTCTAAACTGTCCAGTCCTATGTGAGTGGAAATGACTCATGTAATCAAAAGCATTGAGGCATCTCAGCTTATCCCACCAGGTCTCTTCTTTACAAAAAATGTCCAAACTAGCTCCAGAGAACATTTTGTGCTGAGTGCTACCTATTTATTAGTGGCATCTTGAAATCTCCAGTGCAGGTGTGGTCTTGACATTTGGTGCCATGATAGATGACTATGGATCCATGACATGATGCAGTGAGTGATTGTGGTTCTGCTCATAGAGATGCTTTCTTGTTTGTTTCCGAGACTCCTCTGGGTGTCATAGCTACATTGAGTGAAAACCTCCAAGAACACACTGTGGTTTGAAATGCTGGACTTGGTGGATGGGGACTAGGCTGGAGGGTGAAGGGAAGACTGGAATCAGGTCAGGAGAGACCTCAGGCAGCTTAAGGGAGCCTGGGGTTGAGAGTGTGGGCTTTGTACTTGAGCAGACCTGGATTCAACCCCACCAGTGAGACACTGAGCAACCTCTCTGAGGGTCAGCTTCCTCATGGGTGAAATGAGACAGGCCTAGTCAATGTCTCCATACCTGAAATGCCTCACCTATCAGCACCATTCCCTGAGAACAAGCGTGGGGCTGTTGTTAGAGATTCAGAACACAGCCTGCCCTTTTCATTGTGTTCCTGGCCTTTGTGATTTTTTCCTTCCCCCTTCAACTGTCATTTTTCTCTTTTTCAGCTGATGATACACCACGAGCCTTCAGATCTAACAAATACGCTTTGATAAGATGACTCAACAGCAGCTCCTGTCATCTTGGGAACATTATGAAAACCAAATCTAATCAATACAAGGCACCAAGGGCTCATGGAGGCTCCACATCTTCCAGAGCACTACCTGGGGTTGAGATTGCATCACCTGAGATTGCATCACACCTGGCTGGATGTATCTGCCCCTTACCTACCCAGTGGTGCAGAACACAGTGCCCTAGGCTTGAGCTCCTGCATCCTTATATACGCCATCTCTAATTATCCTGGCTGCCCTAAGTGGGAGATAGCAAGACTGGCCCCATTTTGCAGATCAGAAAATTGAGGCTCAGAGATGCTAAGCCACTTACCTATGGTCACCCAGCTCCTAGGGGGCTGGCCCAGGTAATAAATGACGCGACTCTTCTAGCTTTCTGGGGTTAGATAGCCTCAGTGCAAATCTTGGCCTCGACGCTTATTTTCTGTCTTAAGTCAGATTCCCCCAGAACTGGCTGAAAATGGGAATTGATGTGCAAATGATTTATTGAGGAAGGGCTCCCAGGAGAAACTAACTGGAAGTGGAGTGAGGAAAGTAGACTAGGGAAGGGGAAGAAGACCAGCAGAGGGCAAGTTCAAGTGAGGGTCCAGCCTCAGCCTGATTCTGTGGGTTTATGGAGCATAAATTACATTTCAGCATTTGTGCCTTGAAGCAAGTATGGTAGTTTCCTAGACATGTTTTAAGAAATTACCACAACTATGTGGCTTAAAACAACAGGAATTGGCCTGGTGCAGTGGCTTATACCTATAAGTTTAGCACTTTGAGAGGCTGAGGCATGGGGATTACCTGAGGTCAGAAGTTTGAGACCAGCATGGTCAACATGGTGAAACTCTGTCTCTACTAAAAATGCAAAAATTAGCCACATGTGGTGGTGGGCACCTATAATCTCAGCTACTTGGGAGGCTGAGGCATGAGAATCGCTTGAACCTGGGAGGTGGAGGTTGCAGTAAGCCAAGATCATACCATTGCATGCTAGTCTGGGCAACAGAGCAAGACTCTGTCTCAAAAGAAAAAGAAGAAAGGGGAAAAAAACTACTCTAGAATGTAGTGTCTTAATGCAACTGTTTTATTTTGCTTCTAGATCTATGAGGCAGGAATTTAGGAAGGGTTTGGCTGGGCTGTTTTTCTCTGATACATGTGGTGTGGGCCAGGGTAGTTAGAGCTGCAGGATCCACTTCCGGGCTGGATTCCTCACTCATGTGTCTGCTATACTGATGGCTCCTGGCCTCTCTCTCCACATGGCTGCTTATGCTCCAAGCCCTTTTCTAGAGGTGGTGTTCTTTTCACCACTCCTTGGCAGCAATCAGAAACTTGCCAGCCATATGAGGGAACCACCTTGGCAGCAAATCCTCCAGCCCCAGTCAAGCCTTCAAGTGATGGCAGCCCTGGCTGACATCTTGACTGCAACCTCATGAGACCACCCAAGACTCTCCTGAATTCTTGACCCACAGAAGACAGTGGACCTTCATGATAGTTATGGTTTTATGCTAGTAAGTTTTGCGGTAATATATTACACAGCAATAGGTAGCTGATCCAGGATACAAATGGCAGATGACAAAGAAACAGGCAGGTGGCCACAAAGATGGGCAAATGTTGGTCACACTTTAGGTGCTTAAGAAATGCTTGTGATTGAATGAGTGATACATATGTGTAGTTTTTGGGTCGGGCCATGAGCCCTTCTCTGTATTCCAAAGGTCATTGTTACAGTTCAGGCCACCTCGTTGCTCACCTGTGTATCTTCTGTAGCCTTTTACCTGGCATTTCTGACCCCAAACTCACTCCTTATAATGTCTAATCCGTTCACCACACTCCTCTTGGCCATTGACGTCACACATTTCTGCATCTGTTTGTATGGCTTGATCGGAAGCCTCTACAACCAGCCCTGAAACCAGCAATGGCTAATTTATGCTAAAAAATGTAATGATGCGTATCTCACACCAAATGGAAAGAAAAGCTGGAAAACCCAAGTCTTGAAAAAGACAGGGTCTAGAAAGGCTCAGGAAATTTAGGACAAAAGCAGGGACCTTCTTCAAGGCATTATCTCAGAAATGAGTGAGCCTTATGCCCCAGATACTTTCCATCATTATCTTTTCTATTTATGATGCAAATTCCAGGGAGAGAGCTCCGGTTTACCTTGGCTGTAGGTGGGTGGGTCAACTTGATTGGCAGTCCCACTAAGACTGTGCAGTGGGAAGAGATGGTTCCTCTAAGGAAAATTGGGGTACTATGACCTGAAGAAGGAAGAAGAGGTGCTGGGCAGCCCTAATCCTTGGATGCCCACCACACAGCCCCTGCTCACTCCTGGTGTGACAGCCACACTGGGCTGTTGGTTGCTTTTCAGAGACCATGCTCTCCCTCTGGATCTTTGCACCTGAAATGCTCTCCCTTCTGACTTGCCCACTGATTAATTTATTCAAGCTCTCTGTTGGAAACAGATGCTTAGTGTCACAAAGAAAAATTAGCACTGAGAAAACAGATCTCTTAGCAAAGCAATTTTTACTTTTTTACTTCCTATACTGTGGAAGGGTACCCTTGTTAGCCATTTTGCCATGGCAGTACAATGAAGAAAGGAAAAGCAGACATATTTATCCCTTATGCATTTGGGGTTGTCCTTACCGCTGTGTCTGATTTCCATTGGTAGGAGCCAGACCTCACAATTTAAACTAAAACCCGATTGGCTAACAACGTAAAACTTTTTAAACAGGTAAGGGGCATAGGCTGTGAGCTGGCACATGCCTGTGAACAGGTCCAGCACAGATGTCTTGGTTAAAGTTCAAGGACATAGAATATACTACGTGCCTGTAAGCATGGCATGTTTAACAGCTACATAGGATAGGGCTTAACAAGGAGTTATTAGCAAATTTATTTTTTAACAAGAAAGGAAACCTTGAAGAGGAACTTTTTTACTTTCCACACTCTCCATCCTTTGGAGATTTAGTCCATTGCCTGAGCAGGCTGAATTAAGGGGCCTCTGTTCTATGAGGGACCTGTGCTTGTTTCAATCAGTGCCCCAGGAGGCTTGGTTTTCTTCCTCCTCATCTCTCCAACCCCCAGGCAGCTGCTGGCCACGGTGCAAGCTCAATGAATATTCCTGAAGGAGGGCCAAGTTTCCAGCTTCCCTTTTGTGTGACTGGTTGTTATTCCTGTTCTATGGGGGGAATTTTAGCCACAGGCGAAAAGGACTGCTTGTATGAAAACAAAATTTCGACTTTTTCCTTCCGACCTGGGAAAATGTGTGCAGACAGAGCAAAGCTGCCGAGCTCTGTGGAGAAGAGGGCGAAAGAGGCGGCATGGGCTGGGAGGGAGGGAGCCTGGGAGAGCTGGATGGGGGAGGCTAGAATGCCCGGGGGCACACGGGCACCAAAGGACCTATGATGGGATATCCAGGGGAGGCAGCGTGATGTAAGCACAAAAGCCTGGGCTCTGGCATCTTAGATTCAAGTTCTGCCCCTTTCCCTAATGAGCTACATGACTTTGCACAAGTTATTAGTAACTGGGAGCCTCATTTTCCTTCATTTGTGAATGAAGATAAGAGTGCCCACCTGACAGAGTTGTTTTAAGGATTAAATGAAACAGCCCAACTTGGTACCGGTAGATAATTGTTGTTCAATTAGCACATTTTCCTTTATGTTATTTTATTTAGAGATGGGGTCTTGCTCTGTGCCCCAGGCTGGAGGACGGTGGCACCACCATAGCTCACTGCAGCCTCAACCTCCTGGGCCCATGTGATCCTCCAACCTCCTGGGCCTCCTGAGTAGCTGAAACTATAGGCATATGCCACCATGTTCAGCTAATTTCTGTTTTTTTTTTTTTTTTAGAGACAAAGTCTCACTATATTGTCCAGGCTGGTCTCAAATTTCTGGGCTCAAGTGATCCTCCCACTTCAGTCTCTGAAACCACTGGGATTACAGGCGTGAGCCAGTGGACCTGGCCATCTGCTTTTGTTAATAAAGCTTTATTGAAACACAACCAGGTCCCTTTATTTACACTTGTTTATGGGTGCCTTTTTGCTACGGTGTCAAGAGTTGAGCAGCTGGGATAGAGATGCTGTGGCCTGGAAAGCCTCAGGTAGTTACTGTCTGGCCCTTAAGAAAAAGGCCAAGCACGGTGACTCAAGCCTGTAATCCCAGCACTTTGGGAGGCCAAGGCAGGTTGATCACCGGAGGTCAGGAGTTCGAGACCAGCTTGGCCAACAGGGCAAAACCCCATGTCTACTAAAAATATAAAAATTAGCCGGGTGTGGTGGCGCACACCTGTAATCCCAGCTACTCAGGAGGCTGAGGTGGGAAAATCACTTGAACCTGGAAGATGGAGTTTGCAGTTAGCTGAGACTGCACCACTGCACTTTAGCCTGGGTGACAGAATGAGACTCCATCTCAAAAAAAAAAAAAAAAAAAAAAAAAAAAAAGATGGCCAACCCCTTGTATAGATAACATATGTATCTTTTAGTTAGAGCCTCACCTCTCTCTAGATCTCACTGATACTCTCTGTAGACTAGGGGACCCAAACTGAAATACTCACAGAGGGCTGTCTGGTTATGCCAATATGTCCTTTGCTTCTATAAACACATCTGTAGGTGAATATGCTGTCACCTATTTTTTCTTGAAATGGGAAATCCTCCATGTCTTTCTTCTTGTGTATTTGTTTTTCATGTTTGATGGAGATTTCATGCTAAGAAATGTGTCTATTCACCCAACAAGTACTTATCAGAGTGCATGCTATATACTGCATATATACTAAGAACCACACTTCAAGCTCTTAAAATTCTAATTAGTTTAAAATTAAATAGCCATGTGTGACTAGAGGTTATCATTTTGGACAGCACAGCTGTAATATATATGCTTTATAACATCTGCCCCTAAATTCCTGCTTCACGATTTTTGCCAAAATCTATATTTCCCATTACTCACTTAATACTTTCCTTTAAATTGACGTATCCTGGTAAAATAATTTTTAAAACAATTCTGTGTGCTGCTACTGAAACAAAAAAGTGTCATTTCTTGCCATGAAGAGAAACCAGCTGTGAAAATGAGTATCATGGAAATGAGACAGGGACACGAGTTTCTAGCCAGGAGCTGTCCCATGTGCACGTGTGGCATCCATTTACGTTAATTTTTTATATGGTACAAGGTAAGAATAGAGGTTTATTTTTACTTTTGCAAGTGATAGCCAATGAAGTGACATAATTTTAGTTAAAAAGAACCAAATGGAAAAGTCTACACGCAGAATGATTAAAATTCTAATAATAATATCTTACATGTGAGTACTTACTATGTTACAAGCTCTGGGTAAGTGTTTTACCTGCATGATTTTATTTACTTCTCACAATGACCTAAATAGAGGTGGAACTAGTTAAATATCCTCCTAAGACCATGCAACTGATAAATTAGGAACCACTCTTGAATGACATGTAATGACCTGTGAAATGTTTTGTTATATTAACAAAGCAAAGCGTAGAATATACTGTCACCTGTGTGAAGGGAAATGCATGCACAGACACACGCGCACACACACACACACACACACACACACACCCCTCTCTAAAGCTATATTTGCCTGCATAAAACAACTCTGGAAAGATACAAAGAAGCTGCTAATTGTGGTTGCCTCTGAGTAGCTGGGCTCAGGAGAGGGAAGGGGATTTTTCACAGTATGGCATTCTTTACCTTTTGAATTTTAAAACACATGCGTTTTACAACTTGCATCAATACTGCCTATATAAGGAATATACAAAATCAGAGAAAAATAGGAAACAGTCTTCCTCCAAAGACAATACTCTCATACACCATCCTGGCTTCCGTTTCCATTCATATATATTTCCATCTATTCATCCTTTGATAGTTTCATCTCTCTTTGCCTCCATATTTTCACCTGTTAACTAAGACGGTAATACCCCTGCCTTGAAGGGTGGCATAGAGGATTGGGACCATGCACATAAACACTTAAAATAGGTCCCTGCACACAGGATAAGTTCAGTAGGTGCCATTATCATTATTTTATTAATTGAAAAAGCATCATAAAAGAAATGCTCCTGACATGTTAATAGAATTTTCTCTGGTTGTGAGATCATAGGTGACTTGTATTTTCTTATTTTTCCTAAAGTTTAAAAAAGTTACATATGATTTTTAGAATAAGCATATTTATTCCTTCCCAGCCTGGATGACCCCAGGAGTCTCTGCTTGCAAGTCCTCTGAGGGATTCTATTCAGACTTTAAGTAATGGCTGAGGTTGGAAAAGGCCAGGCTAGTCTGGCCTATGTCTAGACAGCTTATTTCCCTTGCCTGCTGTAGAAACAAGATGCTCGTTAATACTTGAAGACGTTTTTGAACAAAACCCCAGCCTCTGGGAGATCATAATATATCAGAATGCTGATAATGGGGGAGGCTATACAGACATAGGGAGGGGGCACACAGGAAGTCTGGGTACCTTTTGCTCAGTTTTTCTCTGAAACTAAGATTTCTCTCTAAAAAAGTTTATGTATTTATTTCATTTTGAGATGGCGTCACACTATGTTTCCCAGGCTGGTTTTGAACTCCTAGGCTCAAGTGATCCTCCTGAGTAGCTGGGGTTATAGGAGGCCATTATTTTAAGTGAAACAAAATTCAGAAACAGAACGTCAAATAGGGCATGTTCTCACTTATAAGTGGGAGCTAACTAATGTGTACACATGGACATGCAGTGTGGAATGACTGACATTGGAGGCTTGGAAGATTGGCGGCAGAAGGGGAGTGGCCGACGGCAAATTGCTTAATAGGTACAATGTACCTTATCTGAGGGATGAATATACTAAAAGCCAAGATTTCGCCGCTAGGCGATACGTGCATGTAATAAAATTGCACCTGGATCTGCTACATTTGCACACATTTTAAAAAGTCTATTAAAAAACAAGCGATGGGCACCATGGCTCATGCCTGTAATCCTAGCACTGGGGGAGGCTAAGCAGATCACCTGAGACCAGGAGTTCGAGACCAGCCTGGTAAACATGGTGATACCCTGTCTCTACTAAAATACAAAAATTAGGGGGCATGGTGGCTCGTGCCTGTAGTCCCAGCTACTTAGGAGGCTGAGGCAGGAGAACGTTTGAACACAGGAGGTGGAGGTTGCAGTGAGCGGAGACTGCACCACTGCCCTCCAGCCTGGGCGACAGAGCGGGACTCTTTCTCCAAACAAAAGAGAACAAAACAAACAAACGAAAAGGCCAGGCAAGACAGCTCACACCTGTAATCCCAGCAGTTTGGGAGGCCAAAGTGGAAGGACAGCTTGAGCCCAGCATGGGCAACATAGTGAGACCCTGTCTCTACAAAAGTACAAAAATTAGCCGGGTATGGTGGCGTGCCTGTAGTCCTAGCTACACAGGGGGCCTGAAATGGGAGGGTTGCTTGAGCCCCGGGGGCAGAGGTTGTAGTGAGGTGAGATTGCACCACTGCATTCCAGCCTGGGTAAGACCTTGTCTCAAACATCAGCAACAACAAAATAACAACAACAACAAGAAAAAACTCTCCAGGGTCAGAAAGAAGAAAAAAAGCAGGTAGAGGAGAATGGCTAGTGTGCTTGCATTAACAGGCGTTCGTAATGCCCATTTTTCAGACAGGAGACTGATCTTCAAGAAGGGTCCCAGACATTCACCTGAATTCTGGAATGGAGATCACCAGCTGACTTGTTCAAGCCCTTACTCCAGCTACTGTTTTTGCCTCGACGTCATGGAATTGTAGGGGAACCTGGCCTGGTGTGTTCTGGGGACATTGCATGCATAGGCGGCACTCTGGAGAGCCACGGTGTAGAGTTGCCACGCTGGAATGCCCTATTTATCTTGCATAACTTGTCTCGGGACCCCCTCTTCCTGGAAGCCATCTTCTCCAGCCTACTCTTTACTTCTGCATTGCCTTTTGCAGCACAGTGAAAACCAGACCCTGGTCTCATGGACAAGATAAACCTGGGTTCCAACCCCAGCCGCTTTTGTGACTTCGCATGCCGCATTACCTCCCTAAGCCTCAGTTTCCTTAACTCTAGTGCAGGAGTGATCATGAGTCCCACCTTATTAAGGTTTGTGGAAGGCACAATCATGGCCTACCAAAGATGTCCGCATTTTAATCCCCTGAACCTGTGACTACGGCAAAGGTGACTTTACAGGTGCGACTTAGTTAAGGATCTCAAGGTAGTGAAATTATTCTCGACTATCTGGGTGGGCCTGGCGTGAACACAAGGTACCTTATAAGACACAGGCAAGAGGATCAGAAAGAGAAGAGGGAAGGGTGGAAGCAGAGGTCAACTTGCAGATGAGGGAGAAGCCACAAGCCAAGGAATGCAGGTGGCCTCTAAAAGCCAGCAATGGCAAGGAAATGATTTCTCCCCTGGAGCCTCCAGAAGGGGCAGAGCGCTACCGACACCTTTATTTTAGACCAGAGAGACTGATTTCAGACTTCCAAGCGCCAGAATTCTAAGAATACATTTGTGTTGTTTTAAGCCACAAAATGTGTGAGAATCTGACACAGCAGCCATGAGACACTAATACAGAGTTGCTGTGAAGATAAAATTTCACTGCCACAATGAGGTTACGGGAGAGTCACTGGGGTGAAGGCAGGTGTGGGGGCTATGTGAAGCGCTTTTTAATTTCGGCACTCAGCAAATGGTGGTTATCATTAAATAGTATTATTTCTATTTCTTTTTAGGACTACAGGTGCGACATGTTGTTACATGTATTTCTTTCCTTGTCTGTTCTCCCCAGGACACTGCAAGCTCCCTGGAGGAGGCAGAGGATCTTGTCCTATTCCTGTTGTATCCCTAGTGCCTGGCATACAGTAGGTGCTCAATAAACGAGTGCTTTAAATACATGCACAGATTTTTAAAAGTCTATATCTGACTTACCTAGGCCTGAACAAGAGGAAACAGGATGAGAAGAACTCAGGAATGAGGATGAGGAGGATGATGGTGCAATGACAATGTTGGGGTTGACAAGTGTTAGTCATCACAACAGCACCACTTGCTGGATGTGAACTCCTGCTGTGGGTCAGACACTGATCGCCTCCATCATCTTTCATTAACCCAACAACCCTGGGAGGCAGATATTGTTTCTATCAGAGGAGCTGTGGCGTCTGTAGTCAGCATACGGGCTCTGGAGGCAGGCTGTGGCTGGGCTGAGCTGAGATACCTTTCTTCTTGTCTTTGGTGAGGCCTTGAGTAACTGTCTTATTTCTTTTCTGGGTCTCACTTTTCTTCTCTGTTATATGATGGGCAGATACTACGGCTTCTCCCAGCTCTGTGGTTCCCGTGCTTTGCCCCACCCTGGATCCCCACCACACCACAGTAGGGAGAAGGACAAAATCTGTCTCTCAAATGCTCTCATTGCAGGCCTGGGCTGGGGGAGTGGGTTGCCAGGGGCACCAGCAGCAAGCAGTTTCAAGGCAACATACCCAGGGAGACCCGTCTGACTCCTGTCCCTGCACCCGCCATGCCCTGTGATGCTCAGAATATCTGTCAGTGAATTTCTAGCATGGCCCTTGTATGCCCTAGCCACATAGAGTGGGCGGGGGTGGGCGGAGCTGGCTGGAGGCTGGTGCCGGACACTGATGTGGTGATTCTGGCTTTAACAATCTGTAGAGATGCTGTCCTGGTGAACTGCAGATGCTTCGGTGGGGAGGAGCGGGGTAGGCTGTCTGCTACCTGTGAGGCAGACGAACGTGTCAGACCTAATTGTTCAGATTAATACCTGGGGAGCAACAGCCTTGAATTTGGAGCCAGGCTTGGGTTTAAATGCCAGGTTTATGCCTTATTAGCTCTGTGACCTTGCTGGGCCCAACCCTGAGCTGCCGTATGGCATTCCGTAGAAGAGGGACTTGAGCTAACAGCTGGAGCTAATGTTTACCAGCTGTTTTTTTACGGGCTGCCTGGGACTCTGCTCAGGGTTTGGCATGAGTGATTCCAGGTCGTGTCCTCATAATCTTGTGGTCAGGATTGTCTTTACGTCTTCTCTTCTTTCACTGCAGCCTTGAACTCCTAGGCTCAAGTGATCCTCCCACCTCAGCCTCTTAAGTAGCCGGGACCACAGGTGCTCACCATTATGCCCGCCTAATTTTTTAAATTTTTATTTGTAGATGGGGGTGTCACTATGTTGCCCAGGCTGGTCTCAAACTCCAGGCTCTAGCCATCCTCCATGCCTTGGTCTTTCAAGATCCTAGGATTATAGGTGTGAGCTACTGTGCCCAGCCTCTAATATATTGCCTGATTTAATTTAGACTATAACCGTATTCTTCTGAAAAGGAAAATGAAGTTCAAACAACTAAAGCCCTTGATCAGTGTCCCTTGGCATATAAGTGGTGGGGGTGGCATTTGAAATGAATTCTTTGATTTTTCAGTCCTTTCCACTACATCTCACATATTAAGCTATTGCCAGGCAATACGAATTAATAAGTATTGACTGGTTGCTCACGCCTGTAATCCCAGCACTTTGGGAGGTGGAGGCGGGTGGATCCTTTTAAGGCCAGGAGCTTGAGACCAACCTGACCCACATGGTGAAACGCTGTTTCTACTAAAAATACAAAAATTAGCTGGGCATGATGGTGGGGGCTTGTAATCCCAACTACCTGGGAGGCTGAGGCAGGAGAATTGCTTGAACCTGGGAGGTGGAGGCTACAGTGAGCTGAGATCCTGCCACTGCACTGTAGCTTGGGCGACAGAGTGAGGTCCTGTCTCTGAATGAATGAATGAATGAATGAATGAATATTGGCACATTGGTCTTGCTTTATGCTCTTGTTACTCAAATGCATGAAACCAATCCCACATTAAAAAGTGTGGCTTTGGAGTTAGACAAGTTTGTGTTTGAATCCTGGATCCTCTACTTAATAGCTGTGTGATACTGATTCACTTGCTCAACCTCTCTGAGCCTTGGTGTTCCTATCTGCAGCATGGTTGCATTAGGCATACCTTTCTCCCAAAATTGATGTGAAGGTCCCAAAAGGAATGTGCCTGATGTGCCTGCGCCATTGTCACAATTCGGCACATATCAGCTATCGCTGGAAATAGATTCCCAGAGAAGGGCTTTTAATAGCCCCTCTTACGGATAAGGAAGCTGAGGCCCAAAAAGGAGAAGTAACCAGATCAGGACCTTTCAGCAGGCTAAAGGCAGAGCTGGTGCTAGAACCCAGCTGTCCTGGTTCCTGGTCTAAATTATTGCCCTTTAGCCACGTGATGCCTGGAAGAAGCTTCTCTCTGGCTGAAGATTTTTTTACTCCAATTTGAGAAGAAGTTTCCCCAAAGAAAGAGAGCTCAGCCCAGGCTTTATCTCTTGGTGTTATGCCAGGTGGGTAATGGCAAAATTAGCCAGTGGGTTACTGATCTCTTTTCATTCTAAGCTAATTGCATCACCTAGGATATGGAGAGTGGCAGCTAGCTCTTCTAGATGTCCTTAATGGACAGATAAAGGCTTTACACTTAAATGGTTATGTACAGGTCAGGTCCAGGGAGTCCAGTCCATCAGCAGAACATCATGACCTCATGAAACTTAACAGAGAGAGGAGGCATTTCTCTCTAATACAGCAATCTTAGTAACTGCACCACATCCTAGCTGTATTTCTAAAGCCTTCAGGTGGTTTCTTACAGTTTGCTACGAAAAATAAGCTCTGTGCTTGCAACAAGAGGCTTTTTGCAGGATTCATTTATTAAATCAACAATTTCTATTACACACATACTGTGTGTCACTTACTAACTCAAAAGCCAATGATACTCATTGGATAGGACCAATGCAATCCCTGTCTGCCTCAATTCACAATGCATTCAGACAACTCTAAAGTAATGGCTTAATAGATAAGGGTTTATTTTTATCTTCTAACAAGAATTCCGGAGGTGGGCAAATCAAAGATGGGGCAGTGATACTACTGGGCGTTCATATGTTCACCCAATGGAGAGTTGCATGTTCCATGATACTATTGGGTGCTCAGGTCTCTGTATCCTTCTATTTTTGCCATCACAGGTGGTTTATCCTGATGGCTGCAAAATAGCTGCTGCACTTCCAGACATCACATTTACATTCCAGGTGGACAAAAAGCCTTCTCCCAAGGCCTTGTCATTTGGCTTGGGGGAGCCCTTCCCAACAGACACTGCTTCTATCTTACTGGTCTGAATTATGTCATGGCCACTACTGGCTGGAAGGTGTCTAGAAATGTGAAAGGGAGGTGGATCTGAATGGTGTTGAGTGAGCCATTCTATAGAATCTACCATATTGCCCAAATGAGCTTTATAGTCCAAGGGAGCAGACACATAGGTAGCAAATAATTTCATTGTTAAACATTCCTTAATTACTATTAGGAAGGTCTCTATGAAGGTGTAGGAGTGCTAGATAACGTGTCTTAGGTTGGGTTTTTTGGAAGTAGACCCTGAGATAAGGATTTAAGAGCAAGTAATTTTTTTTTTTTTTGAGATGGAGTCTTGCTCTGTCACCCAGGATGGAGTGCAGTGGTGTGATCTTGGCTCGCTGCAATCTCCATCTCCCAGGTTCAAGTGATTCTTCTGCCTTAGCCGCCCTCCTGAGTAGCTGGGACTACAGGCACGTGCCACCACACCCAGCTAATTCTTTGTATTTTTTTGTAGACATGGGGTTTTGCCACGTTGGCCAGGCTGTTCTCGAAGTCCTGGCCTCAAGTGATCCACCTGCCTCGGCCTCCCAAAGTCCTGGGATTACAGGCATGAGCTACTGTGCCTGGCTGAGGAAAAGTAATTTTATTTGGTGAGTGATCCTGGTACAGGAGTTGGGGAACTGAGATGGAGGAGGGAGAAAGAAAGACAACCAATAAAAAATGTGCTATTGAGCAGGACACCACTGTGGGATGCTGCAACTCAGTCTCCTTGAAAACCTCTGGGAAACAGAGTAGAACATTCTCAGAGCTTTCCCCTGCCCTAACAGGTGAGATCACTGGGGGCTATTTATCCTCCATTCTATTCCCTTTCACACTGGTATTTCTCTGACTGAAAGCCTTGCACATCTAACCCTGTCTGTGTCTCCTTCTTAGAAGATCTGAATTAACAAAGGTTGGGAGTGGAGACAGGCCTCAGGGAGGATTGCCTTAACAAATGTGAAGCCATGAAGGAACTGTGGGAAAAGGAATGACACATTTTGACTTGTGTTTCACAATGACCATACAGGCTCTTGTAAGAATGGATGGTCATAGTGGTGATGGGGCAATGGCAGACCACAGCAGAAGCAGGGATACCAGTCTTCAAGTTATCAGTAACTGTGTAACAAGTTACCCCCCGATGCGCTGGCTTTTTGTTCATGCTTTGATGGGTTGGGAATCGAGGAAGGGCTCAGCTGGGTGGTTCATCTCTGATCCATGTGGCAGCAGATGGAGCTGCTGGAGCTGGATGGTCTACTTCCTTTTTTTTTTCTTTCCTTCTACCTGCAACTGTCTTGATTGAGTTACACAGTCTACTTCCAGTATGGCTTCTCCCCTCATAAGCCTGGCATCTTGGTGGCTTCCACCCTCCTGCTCTCTAGCATCTCATCCTCAACTTTCTTCATGGCCTGGCTTTCTCACAGAAGGGTGGTCTCCAGGAAGCTGCATCCTTACCTTGTAGCCAGCTTCCAAGAGATTGAAAATGGAGGCTCCCAGGCAAGTTAAGGGTGGTGCCTGGAACTGGCCCAGCATCCCTTCTGCCAAATGCTATTGGTCAAGACAAGCACAGGCCTCCTCAGCTTTGAGACAGTAGAGAAGTACAGTCAACATTTTGCTGGGGAGTGGCAAAGTCCACTGGAGAAGAGCCCATGGCATGGGCAATATTGCTGCTACCAGATTTGGAAAGGACAGTTGGTTATAACCAGGTAGGAGGTTCTGTAGCATCCAGGCAAGAGACAATGATGACTGGTATTAATGACATGGCTGTGAACATGGAGAGTTGCTGATGCATGTTGCATTTTGGAAGTAGAACTGATAGGAGCTGGTTATGTCTTCGTTGTGGGACTTGTGGGTGAGAAGAGCACTCAATGGCTTCCATGTTTCTGTAAAGGCAACAGAGGAGAGGATGGCTCTGTCTCCTGAGGCGGTAACACCCTGAGATCGTGAAGGAGATCAAGAGTCCAGTTTTCAGAGCACTCATGGATGGTCATCTACTGAGTCAGACAGTTATCCCATCTCTGCAAAGTTACTGACTTTGGGGTAGTTGCTCAAACTCTGAACCTCAGCTTCTGCATTTATAAAATGGGCATGCATCACCTCTCTGACTGAATAGTTGTGAGGACTTTGTGGGTGTGGCAATGGCATGGGGTGGATGCTTTTTTTTTTTGAGACAGGGTCTCACTCTGTCACCCAGAGTAGAGGGAAGTGGTACAATCTCAGCTCACTGCAACCTCCACACCCCTAGGCTCAAGTGGTCCTCCCATCTCAGCCTCCTGAGTAGTTGGGACCACAGGTGCACATCACCATATCTGGCTTTTTTCTGTGTATGTTTTTGGGAGAGATGGGGTCCTGCCATGTTGCCCAAGCTGGTCTTGAACTCCTGAGCTCCAGTGATCCTCCCATGTTGGCCTCCCAAAGTGCTGAGATTACAAGTGTGAGCTGACGTGCCTGGCCTTGAATGCTTAATTGATGCCCCAAGATTTCTCTGCTTATCCATCTGGGCTCAGTCTGGGTTAGGACAAATTGTCCAGGCCAGAGAGTTTCCTGGAAACTGGGAAAAGGGAAAAGCATTCATGGATTTATTGAACACCTACTAATGTTTCAGACACTTTCAATACATTATCTTACTGAATCCCTCTGCAACTCTACATGTAAGATACATACAGAAATAGGGAAACTGGCTGGGCACGGTGGCACATGCCTGTAATCCCAGCACTTTGGGAGGCCAAGAGTGACAGATCATGAGGTCAGGAGACTGAGACCATCCTGGCTAACATGGTGAAACCCCGTCTTTACTAAAAATACAAAAAAATTAGCTGGGCATGGTGGCACGTGCCCGTAGTCCCAGGTGCATTGGGAGGGTGAGGCAGGAGAATCGTTTGAATCCAGGACATGGAGGTTGTGGTGAGCTGAGATCACGCCACTGCACTCCAGCTTGGGCAACAGAGCAAGACTCCATCTCAAAAAAAAAAAAAAAAAAGAGGAAAACTGAGGCTCCAGGAAAAATGGACTTACCCAAGTTCACATGCTGGTGAGTAAAAAAGCTGAAAGCCAAAGCAAGGTCTCATTTATGACTTTTTTTTTTTAATATAGCATTTTTTTTTTAACCTATGATGGCTCAGTGCTACATAATAAGAGGTAACCTTTCTTCCCTACATCCTGATCCCTCCCTCCTTCTTCCTTCATTCTTTCTTTTTAAAAAATATATGTTTTTTATTTTTTAGGCACAGGGTCTCACTGTGTTGCCCAGGCTGGAGTGCAGTGGCATGGCATAGCTTACTGCAGCCTCAAACCCTTCAACTAAAGCAATTCTCCTACCTCAGCCTCCCAAGTAGCTGGGACGACAGATGTGCCATCACACCTAGTTAATTTTTTTTTTTGTGTAGAGATGGAGTCTTGCTATGTTGCCCAGGCTGTTTTGGGATTCTTGGCCTCAAGTGATCCTCACATCTGAGACTCCCAAATCATCAGGATTACAGGCATGAGCCACTGTGCCCAGCCCCTTCCTTCCCTTTCTTTCAAAATATTTCCTCTTTTCATTCTTAACATGCATTTCCCTCCACACTTCTGAAAGTGCTTTCTCCTTATCCTATTTTTCAAGACAGTGTCTCACTCTATCACTCAGGCTGGAGTGCAGTGGTGCCACCTTAGCTCTCTCCAACCTCTGCCTCCCGGGTTCAAGCAATTCTTCTGGCTCAGCCGCCGGAGTAGCTGGGATTGCAGGCACCTGCCATCATGGCCAGTTAATATTGTATTATTAGTAGAGCAGGAGTTTTGCCGTGTTGGCTAGGCTGGTCTCAAACTCCTGACCTCAGGTGCTCTGCCCGTCTTCGCCTCCCAAAGTCCTGGGATTACAAGCATGAGCCACTGCACTGGGCTGCTTTCCACTTATTTTATTTATTATTTATTTAATTTATTTATTTTTTGAGATGGAGTCTCATTCTGTCACCCAGGGTGGAGTCAGCGGCATGATCTCAGCTCACTGAAACTTCTGCTTCCCAGGTTCAAGTGATCCTCATGCCTCAGCCTCTTGAGCAGCTGTGATTACAGGTGCAGGCCACCATGCCTGGCTCATTTTTGTAATTTTAGTAAAGACAGGGTTTCATCATATTTGCCAGGCTGGTCTCAAACTCCTGATCTCAAGAGATCCACCCACCTCGGCCTCCCAAAATGCTGAGATTACAGGCATGAGCCACCACGCCCAGCATTCTACTTATTTTAATAACAACATTGGCATGACTCTTCACACATACAAATGACTTTTACACCCATCATTTCATCCCATCTTCATGTTAGCCCTGTGGAATTGGTCGGTAATATAGTTTGGATATTTGTCCCCTCCAAATCTCAAGTTGGAATCCTCAGCATTGTAGGTAGGGCCTGGTGGGATGTGTTTGGTTAATGGAAAATGGTGCCCTCCTCTTAGCGATGAGTGAGTTCTTACCCTGTTAGTTCATGGAAGAGCTGGTTGTTTAAAAGCCTGGCACCTCCTCCTCTCTCTCTGTTGCTCCCTCTCATGCCCTGTGACACATCTGCTCCCAAATCACTTTCTGCCATGAGCAAAACTCCCTGAGGCCTCACCAGAAGCCCAGCAGATGCTGGAGCCATGCTTGTGCAGCCTACAGAACTGTGAGCCAAATAAATCTCTTTTCTTTGTAAATTACCCAGTCTGAAGTGTTTCTTTACAGAATGCAAAATGGATCAACACAGTAGGTATGAGTGACCCCATTTTACAGCTGAGGAATCTGAGGCTCAAAGAAGCAAGGCAACTTCTCTGGGCTCAGATGGCCTGTCAGATGCTGATTTAAGACTGAAAACCAGCCTCTGCAATTCCTGCTGACTGTTGCGCTCCCCCATGCTGTACAGAGTTAGCATGGTGCCTGGTGTAACCTTAATCTGAAACGCCATGGCTTGTTTGGATCTGGCCTTGGGAGCTTTCAGATTTTATCATGCCTCTTCAGCTGACTGGCTAAGTAATGATATCACATGATGTTTGATGTGCTCCTCTCCTCCCTAGAATCATTAAAAAAAAAAAAAAAAGCATGATTCAGGTGAAGTACATTAAAACCCTCAGGAAAAATACAATTTCAAAACCTGTAAGGTTATCTTTGCCTAGGAGCCTGGAAGAAGGTCTCCTTATGTAGATGAGGAGCGTGGGACCCAGTGAAGCGACATGCCCATGCTGGGTGTAAGGGCATTTGCTGTGTTGATCTGCCACTGTCCATTCTCTTGGTTCTGATAATGGCACCTTGGTTTTTCTTTGGGGAGCCAGCTAGGTTTGCTGGATACAATCAAAGACATCTGCTTAAATTTTAACTTCAGATAAACAACACAAAGCTTTTCTAGTGTACCTCAAGTAGTGCATGGGTTATACACTAAAAAATTATTCACCATTCATTTAAAATTCAAATGTAACTAGATTTCCTATATTTTTATTTGCCATGTTTAGCAATCATAACACCTTTCAGCTCAAATGGCTTTTAAAAACCTTTTAACTTCAAGAGTACACGTGCAGGTTTCTTAGATAGGTAAGCTCGCGTTACAGGGGCTTGTTATACAGAGCATTTCATCCCCCAGGGATTAAGCCTAGTATCTATTAGTTATTTCTTTTTTCTAACCCTCTCTCTCCCCCGACTCTCCACCTTCAGGTAGGCCTCAGTGTCTGTCGTTTCCTTCTATGTGTCCATGTGTTCTTAGCTCCCGCTTGTAAGAACACGCCATATTTGGTTTTCTGTTCCTGTGTTAATTTGCTAAATATAATGGGCTCCAGCTCCATCCATGTTCCTGCAAAGGACACAATCTTCTTTTTTATGGCTGCATAGTATTCCATGGTGTAGTGTACCACATTTTCTTCATCCAATCTACTATTGATGGTATTTAGGTTTATTCTATACCTTTGCTATCACAGTTCAGCTCAAATATTTAGGGTGGGACTGGCTTCTCCTGCTCTGGCTCCAGGAGTAGACAGGTGACCGAGCTTGGCCAATTAGCATATTTGGTCCTTTTGAATGAAAGAGATTGATTCAGAGATGGGCACATGACTAAAGACAGGCCGATGAGATTTAATTCTGGAGCTCTGGCACTACTGAGAGACTGTTTCTTTTTCTTGGAGTTGCTAAGCTGTGAAACTGGCTCCTATGATTGAACAAATGAGAGCCTGCTTGAAAAGCGAAGTCAAGCAAGAGGAAAACAACTGACAGATGACAAGAAATAGAGAAAGAGAAAAGAGATTGAACCTCAAAAACACGGTTAGGGCTCCTGGGATCCGCCTCAATTGAATTTTACCTGCATCTCTCAAGTTGATGGTGAGGACTCTTTTGATGATGCCGGAAATGAAGTTAATAGCAGTACTGCGGTGGGGCTGACAGCAAAATTATCAGTGGCGATAGTTTTGGAAACGATCTGTCTTCATCAAGAGAGTGGTGGAGGGGTGATGAAACAGAATGGTCTGCAGAATCAAGGGAGGGTATAATCTTGCTGGTGATGGCTCTGCCAGGGTGCCTGCTGATGCCCTTGGTAATGAAGATGACAGTGGTATAGACCAAGGTGGTATTGGCAAGGAAAAATAAAATAACAAGGAAAAGGATAATTCTCAACCCCAGTCTATCATCAAGCCCTATCAATTCTACTCCCTCAACTTTTAAAAACTCTATCCATTCACTCCCTGCTCACTGCTGCCCCACCCTAGCCTGTGAGCAGGATCTTGCTTCTTCTACAACGTTCTCCTGACTCGCCTTCTTGCTCCCTTTCTTGTCTCTCTATATTCTATATTTCACACGACAGCAAGCAGAGTGAGATTTTCTAATGTGTAAGTTAAACCATTCTACTTTCCTGCTGGAAATGGTTCAGTGGTTTGGACTAAAATTGAAACTCTTTATCATGGATCTCAAGACCCGTATAACCTGACCAATTCTTACACCCTCAGTCTCATTTTCCTCTTTCTCTTCCCTTGCTACATTCTAGCCCGGTTGCCCTTCCTTTGATTTCTCTAGAATGTACCAAACCCCTCATATAAGCCATCCTCTAGACATGGATACTTTTACAACCTTCATGTCTCAGCGTCAATGTCACTTCCTCAGAGAAGCCCAATGAGATCTCCCCTCTGGTACTTTCTCTCATAGCACCCTGTCTTAAGCACACTTTGATGATCCTCCTCCCAACCTGACCAGCACTTATCAACTTTTGGACCTTGACACAATGGTTCCTTAAGGATGGATCACAGGAGTGGCAAGATTTTGATTCCTTAGCCATAAGGTCAGCCTCAAGGGGTCTGTAGTAGCTGTAACTCCTGAGGGTTGTCATCCCCAGTATCTGGAAGCCTCTTCTATTTAGGGGCCAGACACATACAGGTATTTTCTTTGTGTCCCTTGCTTTGTAAAAGGCTGGGAAGACTGAACCCTGTATTTCTTTTTTTTTTTTTTAATAAAAAACAATTTTTTGAGACAGAGTTTCACTCTTGTGACCCAGGCTGGGGTGCATTGGCATGATCTCGGCTCACAATAACCTCCGCCTCCCGGGTTCAATGATTCTCCCAGCCCCCCTGAGCAGCTAGGATTACAGGCATGTGCCACCACACCCGGCTAATTTTGTATTTTTAGTAGAGACGGGGTTTCTCCATGTTGGTCAGGCTGGTCTTGAACTCCTGACCTCAGGTGATCCTCCGCCTCGGCCTCCCAAAGTGCTGGGAGTAGAGGCATGAACCACTGTGCCTGGCCCCCTATATAGAAATATAAGGGCAGGACTTGTTTTTAGATGGTTCTTGACTATATTCTTAACATAGACTATAGCATCAGACACATAGAAGGTACCAGAAGTATTTCTGCAAAAAATAAACGTTTTTATGGTGGTGAAGAAGATGGTGGAATTGGTAAGAGTGATGACGATGATAAGGAGGAGAGTGGGTGCTGGTGCTGGTGGTGGTGGGGATGGTGGTGGTGGGGATGCTGGTGGTGGGGATGCTGGTGGTGGTGGGGATGGTGGTGAGGATGGTGCTGGTGCTGGTGGTGGTGGGGATGGTGATGGTGATGGTGGTGGTTGGTGGTGGTGGTGATGATGATGGTGATGATGGCAATAGTGGTGATAGTGATGGTGGTGGTGGTGATGCTGGTGGTGGGGATGGTGATGATGATGGTGGTGGTGATGGCAATGGTGGTGATAGTGATGGTGGTAGTGATGATGGTGTTGGTGATGCTGCTGCTGGTGACGGTGGTGGTCGTGGTGGTGATGGTTCGTCCACGGTGTCGCTGGTGGTGGCTATGATAATGAAGAAAGACTGTGGGGATAGAAATGACACATTCTGAGGACCTGGACTACCTCAGTGCCTTAGAGAACTTTTATGAAAAACGAACGTGCCTTTTCCCATTCTAGTCAGCCCAGACTACACTTGAAGGTGGATTTTGGAGGAAGGGTACTTGGAGCTGGAGGGGCTCTGGAGGTGATTTGCAAACCCATGTGAGACCGTGAGGCCTGCCACGCCCCTCCTTCTTACTGCCCCAGGTGGTCCCAAGGCCGCCTTCCCTTCCACACCCGAAGCCTCCAGCGCTCCAGGGCTGGGGACCGCCCCCATCCACGCTGCGTGCGCACTCGGAGCTTGTCCTTGGCGAGAAGAGCGCAGAGGGTCAAACCACTGCGCCCCGGCCAGAGCTGGAGCTGCGGGAATACCCTAGAGCGCAGGGCTGGGCGTGGGGAGCTGGCAGTGTGGGGCCAAGAAAAAAGGCTGGGGCCAAAAGCCAGAGCCAGAGGCAGAGAGGGAGCATCTGAGAGCGGGAGAAGAGTTCGTGGAGAGTGAGGAAGGGGAATGGAGGGAGTAGGAGTATGGGGAAAAAGAGGATTTTGAAGTGACAGAGTGCGTTGGGCTGGACCTGGAGGGCCCAGGGTGGAGTGAGGCTGAGGAACAACAACGTGGGTTAAGGTGCTGGTGGGGAGGGACTAGGGCTTCCAGGAGGGTCTGAAGGCGGAGGTGGAGGTCAGACGGCACAGGCGAGGGGGTCTGCAGGTAGAACTGGCATTGGAGGCTGGGAGCGAGGACCGGGGCTGAGCAGGGCGCGCATGCAAGTCGGAGCGCGCCGGTGAGGGTCTGAGGGTGCAGCTAGGGTCTGAGCTAGGGCCTGGGGTCCTAAGGACCGGCTTTCAGATCTGAGCTCGGCGGCTCCGCAATGGAGCCGGGAGCCCACGGTGGCCAGCTGCGGGGGGCAGGCATTGACTGTTCTCGCCTCCGCCGCAGGAACCCGCGGCTTGCAGTCCTGGGCTCCACCATGCGAGTGCACCTGGGCGCGCTGGCCGGCGCGGCTGCGCTGACCGGGGCGCTCAGCTTTGTGCTCCTGGCGGCGGCCATCTGCACGGACTTCTGGTACATCATTGACACAGAGCGGCTGGAGAGGAGCGGCCCGGGGGCACAGGACCGGCTGGGGGCCGCCAATCGCAGCCAGCCCGAGCCTCTGAGCTCCCACTCCGGCCTCTGGCGGACCTGCCGGGGTAAGGGTGCACCCCGAGCGCCCCCTGCGCAGTGCCCTGCTCGCCTGGGACCTGTTGCTCGGCGCGCACTCCTCCCCCAAGTCCCTAGAATACAGTGTCTAGGAACTCGGGGGAAGGTGGGAAGAAGGCCGGGGCTGCGAGAGCCCTTCGGAGAGGCTCCCGGCTGCGATCCCAACTGCTCTAGCTCCCCGCACGCCCTCCCCGGGTGGGGTATTTAGGGCAAGCATGGGGGAAAAGCCGCGGACCGGGGCCCTGCGTAGAACTCCAGGGTTTGGCGCCCATGGCTTCCTCCGTCCCATCCAGTCCACAGCCCGTGCACACCGCTGATGAACCCCTTCTGGCTGGAGAACGTGACAGTCAGCGAATCGAGCCGGCAACTTCTCAGTGAGTCCGGGGAGGGTGAGGAGGGAGGGAGCGCCCCTGTCCTAGCCACGGGTTCTGGAGTCTTTCCCCAAACAGCCGGGCTTCCGGGCTAGCGGAGGAGGTGGCTGGGGTGGCATCTGACATCCCAGCCTGAGAACCGAGTGGGTTTGAGAAGCGGTGCGGGGTGTCTCCTGATCCACCTGTAACATTGCATGGTTTAGGGTTCCTTCAGCTCACACTGACCGATGGCTTTCTTTGCACCGTTTTGATTGATGGTTAAGACACAGGCCATGCCCTCAAGGAGCTCAGTGTAGTTGGGGACAAATGTGGAAATGCGTACAGTTCAGAGTGACAAGCAGCGTGAGGAGCGGAAGGCGAGAGTCCCCTGCGGGCACTTAAATTCGCCTGGGGAGGTGTATGGTAAAAGAGAGGTCTCATTCCAGATTCCAAGCCAGCATTGTTTGTATCCTCATTGCTAGAAGAAGGGCTTTGCACTAGTAGGATGCGATAAAAATTTGCATATAAATTTATGATTGGAGCCAGGCAATTAGGAGGCGGGAACAGCCCCTCCTCCCAGGGCCATTGTGTCCCTGTTATTCGTGGTTGGTTCTTAGCACCCAGCTGAACGTCTGGAACTCAGTAAAAGGTGTGAGGACTGAAAGAAGAAAGCAAATGGAATGAAAGAGTGCTTGTGGTGGGAGGAAAATAACAGTTCAATTCATTGAGGCTTGCTACAAGCCAGACATGGAGTGAACTGCTTTTCATGTATATCTTCATTTGATTCCCACAGCCACACCCTATGAAGTTATTAGTATCTCCATTTCTGCCTTTCTCTTTCCAATAAGGAGGCCCAGAAAGGTTCTGTAGGAGGATCTGAGGAGGAAATGAAGACTGAGTTTCATAGACTTTGAAAATGTGGGCAGGTTTTCGTTTTTTTGAGACAGGATGGTGCTCTGTTGCCCAGGCTGGAGTACAGGGGCACGATCTCAGCCCACTGTAACCTCTTCCTCCCAGGTCCAAGCAATTTTCCTGCCTCATCCTCCAGAGTAGCTGAAACTATAGGCACCTGCCACTGCACCCGGCTTTTTTGTATTTCTAGTGCAGTTGGGGTTTCACTACGTTGGCTACGCTGGTCTGGAACTCCTGACCACTGCACTGGTTTACACCTGTAATCCCAGCACTTTGGAAGGCTGAGGTGGGCAGCTCACTTGAGTTTTTCTTTTTAATTAAAAAAAAAATAGAGTTAGGGTCTTACTATATTTCCCAGGCTGGTCTTGAACTCCTGGCCTCAAGTACGTTCCTGCCTTGGCCTCCTAAAGTGTTGGGATTTCAGGTGTGAGCCACAGTGCCTTGCCTTCTCCCTCCACCCAACCCTACCCAGAGACAGAGTCTTGTTCTGTTGCCCAGGCTGGAATACAGTGGCACAATCATAGCTCACTGCAGCCTCAAACTCCTAGGATCAAGCGATCTTCCTGCCTCCGTCTCTCAAAGTGCTGAGATTATAGGCATGAACAGTTTTTGATAGATTTACTGAGGCTGGGGATAAAAAAATAAAGACAAGCGCCTAGCATGGCCCTCAAGGCCTGAGAGGGTCTCTCTCCAGTCCCATTCCCCCCTTGATTCCTTTCTCTCCAGCTGTGCTGGTCTTGGCCAGTTCTTGGAGCCTGCCAAGGTTCCTCCTGCCACAAAGACTTTGCACATGCTGTTCCCTCTACGTGGAATCTCCCCGCTTTTATCCCATCAACTTGACTTGGCTAATTCCCACTCACAGTGCAGGTCGTGTGACTTTTGGGGTGTTTAAATCTGACTCCCTCCTTAGATCGAAAGCTCCATGGGACAGGGGCCATGTCTATCTTGCCACTGCTGAATTCCCAACATTTAGCATAGAACCTGCACATAGTAGGCCATGAGTCAAAGTTTGCTGAACAAACATGTTAGCGAGTGCAAACTATATTACGTCGTAAGTGGAGCTCAATACATGTATTTACTGTATGAATGTGTGGATTTATGGTGAACCAGAACTGTTTCTCTGAAGTCCAGAGGCATGCTCAGAAATATTTAACAACTGGATCTCTGCAAAATTAAAAGAAAAAAAAAAGCCCTGGTTTGTAGCATTTGCCAATTTCTATGGTGCAAAATACTTTCACTATGGCCAATTTCAAGATGTCAGCGTGATGTT
This sequence comes from Sapajus apella, assembly GCF_009761245.1. Lineage (NCBI taxonomy): Eukaryota > Metazoa > Chordata > Mammalia > Primates > Cebidae > Sapajus > Sapajus apella. The sequence continues at coordinate 5,683,296 of NW_022437039.1, read as the reverse complement.
ACCTGGCTCACAAAATTCTCAGAATCTTAATTGGCTCTTGTGAGTTGTTATGAGTCAGTTCCGACACACTGCTGTGTAAATTCCTGCGGAAGGAGACATCCTCAGACACCTGGAACGTGTGGGAGCTGAGGAAAGGTGGAGGTACCATGTGCTCTGTCCTGAGCCCCAAACTGCACAAGGAGAAACTCTGAGTGTCTCTGAAGCACTGTTTCAAGAATTACAAGAATTTGGCCAGGCACAGTGGCTCATGCCTATAATCCCAGCACTTTGGGAGGGTGAAGCAGGAGGATTACCTGAGGTCAGGAGTTTGAGACCAGCGTGGCCAACATGGTGAAACCCTGTCTCTACTAAAAATACAAAAATTAGCCCAGAGTGGTGGTGCATGCTTATAGTCCCAGCTACTTGGGAAGCTGAGGCACGAGAATCTCTCGAACCTGGGAGGCAGAGGCAGAGGCTGCAGTGCACTGAGATTGCACCACTGTACTCCAGCCTGGGCAACAGAGTAAGACTCTGTCTCAAAAAAAAAAGAAAATCATAAGAATTATTGTCATGGAAGTGAGGGAAATGGGGATCACGTCCCAGCTAAAACCCTTACAGAGGCCTTCTGTGATCCTGGGTTAGGTGTCTTAACCTCTCTGAGTCTCAGTTTTCACATCTGTCAAAATGAGATGTGAACACCATCATGGGATATGGTTAGAATTCCATGAATGGGAATAAAAATGAATGAACCAAATGGACCTTGTCTAGGACCAGTCATGAAGGAATGACTTAACACCAAGGTTGCAGACATATGGTAAGTGCTCAGAAACGTGAGCTCTCCCTCTTGCCCTTCTTTCCAGCCTCCTTCTAGAGGTTGTAACATCTATGGAGTGCTGACCTTTTGCCAAGCTGGGTGTGGGCATTCAGCCGACTTATCACATCTGTGGGTAAATTGGATGGCTAACCACAGTAGGCACTGGGCTGGCTTCCTCTTCAAACTTGACAGTGCAGCAACCCTACTTGTTCCAGGGTTTTGAGAAACAGCAGAACGCACATTCAATCTATTCACTTGTTCACCCTCAGTCCTAGGGCTAACCTGCAGTTTTGCCGCCAATTAGGCAGGTGGACTTGGACGTCTTGTTATTTCGTTATACCTCTGAGCCTCAGGTCCCTCTTGTCCAAAATGAGGATAATTGTCATCTCTTTTTCTAAGGTTATTGTGAGGCTAAGATGAAAGAGTGTATTTAAAGAGCCTAATGTGGTGTCTGGCCTCCGTAAATATGCTGTAAGTGGTAGCTGCTATTATTCCCATTATATCATCTAGAAAAGGGGACAAGCTGCCCCTTCAGACCATGTGCTTCTTGCAAATCACCCCCAGAAAGAGCTTTTTTTCTCCCCAGAATCTCTTTTTCTCCCAAAACGAATTTTGAGTTTGGTCCAAGCTCTTCTATTACATGAAGATCTTTCATTCCTTAAGGACCTGCTGCAGAGGCCATAGAGGAGAAGCCAGTTCACAAGCAGCATGACCGACAAGCAGCAGGCTCTTTAAGTCAGCCTCCTAGACAAATCCTGGTGGGGGCGTATGGGGAGAAACCTTGATTTTTTTCTCTAAGGAAACCCTTGCAGAGAGACCACTTCAGTGCCAAGTAATTCGCTGTATCCCCTGGTAGATGGAGGGCTGTTAGGGAAGTCCCATGATCTAACTCACCTCCTCATGGGGTTTGGTTGTGTCCCCACCCAAATCTCATCTTGAATTGTAGTTCCCATAATTCCCAGGTGTCATGGGAGGGATCTGGTGGGAGGCAACTGAATCATGGTGTGTGTGTGTGGGGGGATCTTTCCTATGCTGTTCTTGTGATAGTAAGTCTCATGAGATCTGATGGTTTTATAAAGGGGAGCTCCCCTGCACAAGCTCTGTGCCTGCCACCATGCAACATATGACTTCACTCCTCATTTGCCTTCAGCCAGGATTGTAAGGCCTACCCAGCTGTGTGGAACTGTGAGTCCATTAAACCTCTTTCCTTTATGAAGTACTCAGTCTCAGGTATGTCTTTTTTTTTTTGAGATGGAATTTTGCTCTTGTCACCCCGGCTGGAGTGCAGTACCACAATCATAGCTCACTGCAGCCTCAACCTCCCAGGCTCAAGCAATTCTGCCTCAGCGTCCCAAGTAGCTGGGACCTCAGATGTACACCATCACACCTAACCACTTTTTGTATTTTTTGGTAGAGACAGGGGACTTGCTATGCTGCCCAGGCTGGTCTGGAACCCCTGGTCTCAAGTGACCCTCCTCCTGCAAAGTGCTGGGATAACAGGCCTGAGCCACTGTGGCTGGCCAGCTGTGTGACTTCTGATGAGTCACCTGCATCCACAAATGGGCTGTCCTAAGATGAGATGAGATCACATAAACAAAGCAGCCAACATAGCCCTGCACATAGTAGGTGCTTAGTGAATGCCTCCTCCTCCTGCTCTAGTTCATATTGCCTCCCCGAGCCTCACACTTTTCACCTGTGAAATAGAGCTAATTATTGCAGCCCCACCAGACTCACTTATTTGCTCAGTATACATTGATTTCATCCTCAGCACTGGGTCAGCTGCCTGGTATAGAACATGATGAGACAGTTGCTATGTGCCAGACACTATTCTGAGCTCTTGGCTTATATCTACTCATTTAATCTTCACAACAGCACAAGAGGCACTATTACTACCATCCTCACTTTGCAGATGAGGCAATGGAGACCTAGGGAGGCTAGGTATGATATCTAAGTTCGCACAGTAACTGGAATTTCTTTTCTTTTTTTCTTTGAGATGGAGTCTCACTCTGTGGCTCAGGCTGGAGTGCAGTGGTGAGATCTCAGCTCACTGCCACTGCCTCTTCCTCCTGGGTTCAAGCAATTCTCCTGAGCCTCCGGCATCAGTCTCCCAAGTAGCTGGGACTACAGATGTGCACCACCATGCCCAGCTAATTTTTGTATTTTTAATAGAGATGGGATTTCACCCTGTTGGCCAGGCTGGTCTCAAACTCCTGACCTCAAGTGATCCCCAGCCTTGGTCTCCCAAAGTGCTGGGATTACAGGTATGAACCACCACACCTGGCCTACTAGCTATTTGCTTCTACTCCATTGAAACAATGCAACACTGAGTATAGTTTCAGTGTAATGTGTGTACATTAAGACTAGAGGCCATGGTAGCCCAGAGCGGCTCCTAGCCCGTTTCTGGGGTTCAGAGTCCTGCTATCCCACACTGCCTCTTTCAGAGAGGGAACCAGAGACCTGCATTACAAGAAGGAACAGCAGGTTCAGAGCCACGAGGCAGGACTGAGCTTGGTGTGTTCCAGAAACAGCAGGAAGGCTGGCGTTTCTGGAGAGTGGTGTGGAAAGTGCTTCTTCAGGGCACTTCCTGTTTTTTTCTGTGTCTTACCTCAGCTGTGTCTCCTAAGGGCCCAGGGGAAAGGCCAGGCTGGCCAGATGGGGACAGCAGACCCAGAGAGGTCAAATGCCTCGTCCAACACAGCATGCCAGTGGTGGAAGCTGAACTGAGAGGACCTGGTCTGGCCTGGCTGTCCTCTGAGGAGGCGAGGCTGGAAAATCACAAGATTGGATTTCCAGTTTTTCTGGGTGCCAGGCTGTTGCAGTGACATGGAAAATTAAAACCAGCCCACCCACAATGCCTGGTGCAAATTGCAGGAGTGGAGGAGGTGAGGGACAGGGCAAGGACTGGGGACATCAATGCGTGAAGAGGCTGCCTGAGCCCAGGCGGGAGGAACTCTCAGTGAGATTTATGCTTAGTGGCGCTGCAGGCAGGTGGGGAGGGAGCAGGTGCCTGTGGATCTTAGCTCCTCTGGTACAAGGGCCTGGGCTTCAGGATGCCTTTCTGGGGTGCCCATTAAAAAATCAAGGCCGGCCGGGCGCGGTGGCTCAAGCCTATAATCCCAGCACTTTGGGAGGCCGAGGCGGGTGGATCACGAGGTCAAGAGATCGAGACCATCCTGGTCAACATGGTGAAACCCCATCTCTACTAAAACTACAAAACATTAGCTGGGCATGGTGGTGCGTGCCTGTAATCCCAGCTACTCAGGAGGCTGAGGCAGGAGAATTGCCTGAACCCAGGAGGCGGAGGTTGTGGTGAGCTGAGATCGCGCCATTGCACTCCAGCCTGGGTAACAAGAGTGAAACTCCGTCTCAAAAAAAAAAAAAAAAATCAAGGCCACATTTGAAACTAACAAAAGTCCATATTTAAAGTAAGTCCACTTCTGGCTGGGCACAGTGGCTCACGCCTATCACACCATTGCACTCCAGCCTGGGTGACAGAATGAGACTCTCTCTCTCTTACACACACACACACACACACACACACACACACACACACACACACACACACTTCTTAATAGCCATCTCAGGCTTTTAAGAAGAAGTTCACCATACCATTTTCAAACAGTGAAAACAAGACACGTACAGCCTCAGTGTTCACAGATGGAGAAATGGCTAGACATTTACAGGTGTGTATCTATTTTATGGAATATTATATAGCCTATAAAAAGAATATACCAGTGCTTATTAATATTAATATTATATAGCCTATAAGGAGAATGTATTAAGATGTATAGTGGAATGAAAAAAGCAAGTTACAGACGATGATGGGTACTAGGATGTCACTTATCATCTGTCCCCAAAGAACCTTCCCAACATTATACCTTTCTTGTGGGTGTATAACAAAAGTTTAAAATGCGCATTTACTGTATGTACCATAAAGAAAGACAAATATACTGCCAATTATGATTGTGAGATGCTGGGGATGGTCAAACATACTCTGTTTTCACATATGTTAAAGTGTGATCAAGACTGGGTGTGGTGGCTCATGCCTGTAATCCCAGCACTTTGGGAGGTGGAGGCAGATGGGTCACTTGAGCTAGCCTGGGCAACATGGTGAAACCCTGTCTCCACCAAGAATACAAAAAATTAGCTGGACATGGTGCCATGCGCCTGTGGTCCCAGCTACTTGCGAGGCTGAAGTGGGGGGTTGCTTGAGCCTGGGAGATGGAGGTCGCAGTGAGCCGAGATAAGGCCCATGACACCTCAGCCTGGATGTCAGAGTGAGACCCTATCTCAAAATAAAAAAAAAGTATGATCAAGTGTGCACTGTAGAATTTGAGAAATATGTAAATATATAGAAAAATTATAAGTGTATAAAAAAACTGGGAACAAGCACATTGAGTCATTTATGGAGTGTCACTCTGGAAAGGAGACGAAGACACAGGGCTTGGGGCTGTGGCCAAGAGGGTCTTTTAAAATTTTTTCTTTTTTAATTTCTTTTGAGATGGAATCTAGCTTCGTCTCCCAGGCTGGAGTGCAGTGGTGCGATCTTGCCTCACTGTAGCCTCTGCCTCCCAGGTTCAAGCGATTCTCCTGCCTCAGCCTCCCAGGTAGCTGGGATTACAGGTGCACGTCACCATGCCCGGCTAACTTTTGCATTTTTAGTAGAGACTGGTTTTCACTATGTTGGCCAGGCTGGTCTCAAACTTTTGGCCTCAAGTGATCCGCCCACCTCGGCCTCCCGAAGTGCTGGGATTACAGGCGTGAGCCGCTGCGCAGGGCCGTGTTTTAATTTTTTTTCTAAGAAGAATTATCACGTGTTGCCGCAAAGCAAGCTCCAAGAGGGCTGCCTGTATGGCTGGATTTCTCATCAGGGTGGCTTGTCGGGCTATCTGTGGCCCTGGCTCACCTCTCCAGCTGCAAGAGCTGAGATATGTGCTACTTCGGATGTCTCCTCCTTCCAGATGTTGGCATTTTCTCTCTCCACTTTTCAGAATCCCTCTCCTACCTCTAGGCTCAGTTAATGCCTCACCATTTTGCCTCCAGATCTCAGCTGAGACCTCCCGCCACTCAGGAAGGCTTTCCTAACTTCCCAAGCTGGAGTACGTGTCTGGAGTCCCCTGACCCCTTTGCACACCTCCTTTGTAATCTCATTCCAACTGACACTCCATGGCCATTGGATCTCGGGGTAATTGATATAAGTTCCTTGAACCTCAATTTTCCCATCTGTGAAATGGGAATTAAAAACTCCAACCTAGTAGGGTGTAAGCTGAAGTTGAGAAAGAGACTTATGCCCACATTCAGTGCTCACAGCTCTTCAAGGTTAGAGTCCAATTGGCAGGTGAGGAAAACGAGGCTTTTGAGCCATGATGAGTGAAGATGTGGTTTGCTTGGGTAAGAGGTGGAGTCAGATTTTGAACCCAGGTCTTTGCTGGTAGACTCCCGCGCCTTCCATATCCTAACAGTGCCTCTTAGAGATCATGAAGATGCAGCCCCCAACCTCCAGGACAAACTCAAGGACACACTTTGATAAAAAACTGAAAAAGCCACTTCCTTCTCAGGCATAACAGGACTGCATAGCGCTGAGCCCTTCCTGAAGTCTCAGTCAGATTGACAAGGTGAGAACATAGAGGCGCTGATATTTCTTCGTTGGGGTAAATGGATCCTGAAACCTTCTTTTGCCAGAGCTTTTGATGTTCCTGGGGTAAGAGACATCCTTCCTCTCTGCTTAAGAGCGCTAACCAGCCTGGGGCTTCCTGACCCTGGTTCCACAAACAAAGTTGTGGAAGCCGGCTTTCCCCACTGAGCAGCTCTCTGAACAGCATGATGATCGAGCAGTCGCAAACACTTTTGTTTTTGGTGTGAACATCTTTGCTTCTTTCTTTTATATGTTTATTTTTTGAGATGGAGTATTGCTCTGTCCTCCAGGCTGGAGTGCAGTGGTGTGATCTCAGCTCACTGCAACCTCCGCCTCCCGGGTTCAAGCAATTCTCCTGCCTCAGCCTCTGGAGTAGCTGGGAATACAGGCACCCGCCACTGTGCCTGGCTAATTTTTGTATTTTTAGTGGAGATGGGGTTTCACCATCTAGGCCAGGCTGGTCTTGAACTCCTGACCTCAGGTGATCCACCCACCTCAGCCTCCCAAAGGGCTGGGATTACAGGTGTGAGCCACCGCACCCCGCCTGCTTCTTTTTTCTTTCTGGGATTGCTTTTCTCTTGATTTGCAACAAAGCATTTTTACATCTGAAATATCTCTGCACTTGGGCACACATATTTACTGTTGATGAAACAATGGCCTGTCAATATTGTATTCCATTTTATTTTCATTTTTTTTTTGAGTCAGAGTCTCACTGTGTCACCCAGGCTGGAGTGCAGTGGTACAATCTTGGCTCACTGCAACCTTTGCCTCCCAGGTTCAGGTGATTCTCCTGCCTCAGTCTCCCTAGTAGCTGGGATTACAGGCCTGTGCCACCATGCCTGGCAGTTTTTGTATTTTTAGTAGAGGCAGGGTTTCACCATGTTGGCCAGGCTGGGCTCAAACTTCTGACCTCAGGTGATCCACCCATTTCAGCCTCCCAAAGTGCTGGGATTACAGGTGTGAGCCACTGCATCTGGCCAACATTTTAATATTATTGGTAATTCCAGCTAATAATTATAGCTATTGTCTATTGAGTTCCTCCTGTATGCCATCCCAGATGTGATACTGTGTGAATGATGTCACTCCCAAAAACATATGGTCATGTCCTAAGCCCCAGTACCTGCGAATGTGACTTATTTAGAAAGAGCATCTTTGTAGGTATATGAAGATTCTCGAGGTGAAATCATCTTGGACTACCTTGGTGGGCCCTAAATCCTATCTATGACAAGTGTCCTTATAAGAGGAGGAGAAGATGGCCATGTGTGGATGGAGGCAGGGATTGGAGTGACGTACCCCCAAGCCAGGGAGCATCACAGATTGCCGCCAGCTCCCAGGAAGGAGAGAGAGGAGGAAGGATTCTCCCATAGGCCCATGAGAGGGAGCAAGGCCCTGCTGATATCTTCATTTTGTGTTTCTGACCTCCAGAACTGTAAGACACTAAATTCCTGTTGCTTAGAAGCCACTCAGTTTGCCTTTATGTGTTACAGCAGCCACAGGAATCTAATACCACACCTGATCCGAGAAGCAGTCCCCGCCACCCCCACCCTCACTGCCCACAAGTTTTTCTGTGTCATCATGCTGACGTCCTTTGTGACACATTACAGCCTGCAATGATCTTTGTTTTCTTGCTTCCTGGCTACTACTGGCTCCTGTTCGGGTCTGAGAACTCTAGGAGGGGAGTGGCCTTGTTCACTGTGGTGTCCCCAGACCCTAGGACATGGCTTGACCCTCACTGGGGACCCCAAGACATTTGTTTCTGAATGAATGCACGTGCTCAGGGTTGAGTTCAGTGCTTTTGAAAACATCGCCGGTGACTCACGCCTGTAATCCCAGCACTTTGGGAGGCTGCGGCGGGTGGATCACCTGAGGTCAGGAGTTTGAGACCAACCTGACCAATATGGTGAAACCGTGTCTCTGCTAAAAAAGAAAAATACAAAAATTAGTTGGGGGTGGTGGCTGGCACCTGTAGCCCCAACTCCTCCAGAGGCTGAGATGGGAGAATTGTTTGGACCCACGAGGCTGAGGTTACAGTGAACTGAGATGGTGCCACTGCACTCCAGCCTGGGCGACAAAGCGAGACTCTGTCTCAAAAATATAAAAAAAAAAAAAGAAAAAAAGAAAGAAAAAGCAATGCTAAACTAGAAAACAACTCTGCAGGGAGGTAGGTCTTAAGTCTTAAATATTTTTAAAGATGAGGAAATGAGGGCTCACAGAGGTGAAGGGGCTTACCTAAGGTACATGGTAAGTAAATGTGTCTGGCTGGCCTCAGACCCAAGAACCCTCTCTTCCAAGACCACCAACAGGGAATGACAGAACTGAGACAGAAATCCAACGTTCAGGAAGTTTGCTTTTGAGTCCAACTTAGTAGCTGCCTCACGTAATTCCTCTCCAGCTGTTAAAGGCAGACATTGCTGGGCACCCTGCTTCAGGGGCCCTGGGAGAAGGAAGGGGCCAATTAGCTATGCGGGGTAGAGGGAGGGGAAGTGGCTCTCAGTGAGGGCTTGAGTGCAAGTCATCTGTTATGGCTCCTGTCAAGATGAATATGGTCCATCTCCACTTCTCAGATGAGAAAACCGAAGCTCAATGAGACACACGTCCAAAGTCACATGGCCAATGAGAACCACACTCAGGTCTCACACTCCACTCTTTCCTCTAAAATTCAGTGCCTCAAGTGGATAGCCTGTGATCATGTTACTTACCTGGCTTCTCTGAATTAACACATGGCTAAGTCTCTTAAGACCCACTTTCACCTGCTACAACAGCAACTTATGTCCACATCTGAACTTGCTTTCTGAGTTGTAAGTTCCAAGGGGGTGGGACATGTGTCTGATTCACCCTTGTACCTCTACAATACCCATCCCCAAATATTGCACCTATTAGATGCTCAGCAAATACTCAATTTCCTTCCTTTCTCTCCTCCCTCCCTCCCTTCTCTTCATTCCCATTCTCATGCACTAACTCAGCCATCTATTGCACAAGGAGCATGTACACATTCTAGGTTCTGTGCTGCAAGTTACCGGGCATTCAGGGATGTGCAAGAACACATCACAAGAAGGACGTTTTCCAGGTCTTGCTGGCCTTTGATTCCTGCCCCCTCTGTCCTGCTCCATTTTATCTTCCCTCCTCGTCTGTGCCTGGGACACCCCCTGGCCCCTGTCAATGCCCTCTGCCTAGAGATCACCAGGGACACTCCTGCAGTGCAATTTGGGGTTTACTGCTTATTACCACAAAGGAGAACACACACCATAGGGAGCTGTGGGTGTCTCAGTAAGAGTTGCTGAATCCACTTACTGGATTCAGGCTTTGACGAGGTGACTTTGGAGGGTCTGAGGAAGTGGAGGTTGCTCTGGACTAGGTAATACCAGGAAGTGGAGACAATTTTGTGACCAAATATCTCAATCTTATCTATAGGGAGGCAGACTAGCTGTGATTGAGCAAGTAGGAACACTCATGTTAGCTGGAGAAGGGGCTGTTTGGTAATTTGTGGGCGCCACAGAGACCTTGTTTTCACCTGTGCTTAGGCAGTCTGTGAAGTGGCCTTGCTGGGTCTCATTGTATCGTAGTCTCTGATGACCTCATGTGATGCCGGAATGCCGAGAGATTCCATCCAGAAAAACACTGCAATCTAGCTACGAGTGCCACGCCAGTTCCCAGGAGCTGGAAACTGTTTCTTTGTCTCCATCACAGGGGATCATTAGAGGCTTATTGATGAATGGGAATCAGGTCTCACGGCCTCAGATCTGTTTGGTTGTAACAGGCTTTTCATATTACCAAAAGCTTTGCAAGATTTCAGGCACATTATTTCGTTTAGATACCCCAATACAAGGCTAAGAAACAATAACACTTATTGGGCTTATGACGTGACCAGCACTATTCTGAGAAGTTTGTCCATTCTATCTCATCTTCAATACACAATCCTGTGAAGTGCATACTGTTAGTATTCCCATTTAGCTGATGAGAAAACTGAGGCTTGAATGTTATAAGGTAACTTACCAAAGGCCCCTCAGCTGGAAGTGACAGAGCTGACATTGGAACCCTGGTGAGCATAGGTGGCAGGTGTTACGGAAATGTTTACCAAAACAATAAATGGAGAAGTGGTAACCAGTGGTCCTGGTTTGTTCTGCCTGGTTCCTGCAGACGCCTATGGTCATGGTAGATAATTTAATACAGTTGATGATTATTTCATTCTCAAAAGTGTGGTTTGGATGGTTAATTATATAGATACTCAGTCAACAAGCCTGCAAGAGAGGAACTGTCTGTGACTTATTTATGACCTCAAACCAGTGCTCAGCACGGAGCTGGACTCACAGCAGACACTCTTAATACGTTTGCTGAATTTAATAAGTTCTGGGAGATCAATGGGCAGGTGCTTTCACTCTTGTTTTGCAGAAGAGGCTCAGGATGGTCCAGTCATTTGTCCCAAGTCACACAGCTTGCATGTCACAGACTCTTATTAATTGGTCTTTTGACTGTAACTCTTCACTAACTAATATCCACCACTTCCCGATAGCCCAGACCACCTCCCCAAAATTGGTGATCAATATTATTTTTATCATATCCACATTCTGAAGAGGAGTATCTTCCCCAAGTGCATTCTGAGATGTGGTGACAGATGGGAACATCTCCAAGGAGAACAGAACTCAGAATCAATATTCATGTTCCAAAACCACAATCCGGGGGAAAAAATAGAGCAAAGAATAGGGCACACACCCAAAGAAAGCCAAACCTAGTTTCAGCAGGAGATTTTACAGTTCCCTCATGGGGTGCCTGTGCTTACCCAGACGTTTAATTGAACGTGGATGTCAGCGCGACTGGGGAACTCACATGGGGCCGCTGTGGCTGCATCAACTCTGGGAAACCTCATTAATTTCTGAATGAGAAATGATCTCCTTTCTCGGCCACAGTCTGGAGATGATGGCGTGCGGGGGATGGGATTTAAAGGACTAGGTTTTTGCATGAGTTTGGTACTTCCCTGCCCAAGATTTTTCCTTTTAAAAGAAAGAAAGGAAGGAAGACTACAGAGAGTCAGCTCGGCCACAGAGACCCCCACCCGGGTGGCACTAAAGGAACCGAGAGGCAGACCCCCAGATAGAACAGCAGAGTGGGTCTATCCTGGAGGCCAGCAGTCTTCAGGGCTGAGAGCCTCAGGAGCTGACAGCATTTCAGGCTGAGGGTCTCAAGTAGAAGCTGACCCACGCATTTATTCTCTCTGAACAGGTGATTATTATCAACAAATGGATGTTGAGTATTTTATCTTAACACAAAATATGCCAAGTAGGCAGCTGGTGCCTGCTTACCACTGATCACAGACAAACTAAAAAGTATTTCCCACGAGGGAGCCATGGAGACAGGGTCAGGTATCTTAAAGAATTGTTTTAGCTTGTGTATGATACGTATATATTGTCCTGCCACTTTGGAATGTCACAAGTACTTTTCTACTTTGTGGCGGCTGTGTGTGGGTGGGGAGTGGTGGTGGCTAGGCTTTCCTTGCCATTTTTCTTCCTAGCAAACAATATATTCCATCATACACTCAGCATTTCTCAATATTCATACACTTAGCATTTCTCAACAACTTAACATTTCTCAACAAAAGACCATCAGTCTCATCCCCTGTAATCGTATTTCATCCCACAACAGCACTGGGAAGAAGTTCAGTCTTGTTTCCTTGACTCACCAAAGTCAGTGCCCCTTGAGGGATTGAAGGCCAAGTGATTTTGTCACAGTGGAGGTCACAGACCAGATTGTTGTTATCAGAATCTTTAGTATTATCATTTATTTAGTGCCTACTCTATAGGACACAGCACTGAACATTGTGCTACATTGCCCCGTGTTGCCCTATGGTCTTTACAAGTATTCTTTTTTTTTTTTGAGATGAAGTCTTGCTCCTGTCACCCAGGTTGTAGTGCAATGCCATGATATCAGCTCACTGCAACCTCTGCCTCCCGAGTTCAAGCGAGCCTCCTGCCTCAGCCTCCCGAGTAGCTGGGATTACAGGTGTCTGCCACCACACCTGGCTAATTTTGTATTTTCAGTAGAGACAGTGTTTCTCCATGTTGGTCAGGCTGGTCTCAAACTCTGGACCTCAGGTGACCTGCCCGCCTCCGCCTCTTAAAGTGCTGAGATTACAGGTGAGAGCCACCACACCCGGCCTTTTTTTTTGAGACAAAGTCTTGCTCTTTGCTCTTGTCACCCAGGCTGGAGTGCAATGGTAGGATCTCGGCTCACTGCAACCTCCACCTCCCGGGTTCAAGTGATTCTCTTGCCTCAGGCTCCTGAGTAGCTGGGATTACAGGCACCTGCCACCATGCCCAGCTACATTTTTTTTATCTTCAGTGGAGACAAGGTTTCACTATGTTGGCCAAGCTGGTCTTTAACTCTTGACCTCGGGCAATCCATCTGCCTCATGCTTGCAAAGTGCTCAGACGATGGCATACAAGCGTTATAGTTCTGTGAGCTGTATACTTCTACCTCCATTTCATAAAGAGCAGAAATGGAGTTTCTGAGTAATTAAATGACATGCCAAGTACCCCACAGTCAGCCTGAAATCAAGTGCAAAAATAATCTGGCTCTGAAGTCTATATTTTTCATCACCAGGAGGTCCTCTCTCAGGCTTCCTCAGTGTTATTTCCTAGAAATTGCCATAGTTTTCCTGCCTGAAAGCCACACTGTCTACCTCAAAATTCACTCATTGATTCATTCATTCAAGACATTGGTCAACATATATCTGTTCAGCACTTACCATGTCCCAGAGCCTCTGCTAGAAACTCAGTGATACAGTCGTGCGTGGCAAGATCTTCCTTGTCCAGGAACTCACGTCCTGTAGGGTGAAACATAAAAGTGACTAAGATACCCTCAACACTAGGTAATAAACACCCGTCCCTACGGGGTGCTGAGGAGGCACAGAGGAAGGGCACTTGTTTGTGTGGACAGTGGTGAATGCCGTGTAAGGAAAGACTTCCCAGGACAAATGATGCTTAGCTCGTACTGAAGGATGAGAAGAAACTATTTATTTTCATAACTATCCTATTGCCAAAAGGATTTAAGATGCTTGGCACCCAGCTCATAGCAAACAACCAATACACATGTGGCAAATGAATGGATTAAAAACAAAAACAAAAACAACTTTGCACTTGCTTCTCTTTTTTCTTTGGCTCCTGGGAAGGTCAGAGCCAACGTAGTGGCAGAGGTACAGACCTTGAGACCTTAGACTTCCCTCCTTTCTTCTTTTTCTTCCCCCATTCACCCCCAACCATGGATGTTGACCTTCATGTCTTTCATTCTTTTTGACTTCCTGATTTTTTTCGGTGGTATTAATATTTATCTTTGACTATTTCGGGCTGGGAGGTCTCAAGAAATGGCCCCAGATCCTATTAGAGAGGGGACAAGAGAAATATATTCACTGCAGGACTCTTCTCCAGGTAGATCTGTTTGGCTCTGGGGGGGCGGGCGGGGAGGCAGCATCTCTTCCTTCACTTTGGTTATCCCACACAGCACATGGCCTTCATGCCCTGAAAGGAGCAGTGTCCCCTTTAGTTCTCTCATTGCCCAAAGCCCTTCATCCACAGAGTCCCTGCTCCCCCATCCCATCCAAAAAGCCTGCATGATGCATGAAGTTGCTGGCAAAAGCTTTAAACAAAACAAAACCCAAAAAGCTTGCATGAGGCTCCTCCTTGTGGCGACAAATATGTTCTTGTAGAGAACGGGGCCAGCACTCTGGTCAGTGAAGCCAGCCTGGAGATAAGGTAACTTATAACTGATCAGCAAGTGCTGGCCCCAAAATGCCATGCTAAGGAACACAGTGATTTTTAGATCTCTTAAGGTCCCATGACTGTGGAGACAGAGCCAAGGCACAAACGACTGGCAGCCACCCCAGGCCCAGGTTCTCCCTAACACCCCAGTCTTGCAATGAGTAATTCGTGATGTGTGTGGTCATCTGCACTGCGGCTTCCCTCTTGTTAGAAGCCAGTTCTGGCGGGGCACGGTGGCTCACACCTATAATCCCAGCACTTTGGGAGGCCAAGGCAGGAGGATCACTTGAGCCCAGGAGTTTGAGACCAGCCTGGGCAACATATTAAGACCTCATCACTACCAAAAAAAAAAAAAAAAAAAAAAAATCAGCTGGGTGTGGTGGTGCACACCTGCAGTCCCAGCTACTTGGACAGCTGAGGTGAAAGGTTTCCTTATGCCCAGGAGGTCAAGGATGTAGTGAGTCGTGGTGGTGCCAGCGTACTCCAGCCTGGGCGACAGAGCAAGATCCTGCCTCAAAAGCAAAACAACAAAGCACACACCCTTGCACATGAGTCTCAACCACTGTTGTTGTGGTCATCATCATCATCATCAACAGTAGAAGTAATAATCATAGGGGCAGTGACAGGGTGGATTTTCCCCAGCTCTAGTAGGTGCTGGGGAAGTGTTTGTTGATTGAATGAAGGACGTTAGTAACTCTCCTCTGTCTGGTGTCCTCTCTGTCTCTTCTAAGCCATGCATGGGACGTTTGTGATTCTGCTGCCGCTCAGCCTTATCCTGATGGTTTTTGGGGGGATGACAGGGTTTTTGAGCTTCCTCCTCCAAGCTTACCTCCCACTCCTGCTCACCGGAACTGTGTTCCTCTTTGGAGGTAGGTGCCTACCCTGCCTGGGACTCTGGCTTGTGGTTGGGGGTGGACGGTGGGTACTGTGTATGAACCCTCAACAAAGGAGGGAGCTCCCAAGGCCCCTTGGGGTTCACTTGGAAGAGATGAGTGGTTTTCAGCCCAGAATCACCTAGTTTCTGGTTCAAAGACAGGGACCATACAGAGGGAGCAGCTTCCAAGAATCCTTTTCATTACTTCACCAAAGAGGCCGCAGGTACTGTCTTTGCCCGAACTTGTGACAGCTTCCAGCTTTAGGGCCCTGAGCTGGCAAGAAACACTTGCTCTAGCCACCCTCATTCTCTTCTGCTGATCAGCCCCTCTGATAGATACTTACGGAGTCCAGCTCGGCCGTAGAGACCCCCACCCAGGTGGTGATGAAGGCATTGAGAAGCAGACACCCAGATACAACAGCAAAGTGGGTCTAACTGGGGGACCAGCAGCCTTCTGAGCTGAGAATCTCAGGGGCCGATAGCATTCCAGGCTGAAAGCCTGGAGCAGACGCTGACCCACGCATTTATTCTCTCTGAACAGGTGATCATTATTAACAGACAGATGTTCCGTATTTTCTCACAACATAAAATATGCCGAGTAGGCAGCTGGTGCCCGTTTACCACTGATCACAGACAAACTAAAAAGTATTCCCCACGAGGCAGCCACGGGGACAGGGTCAGATGTCCCGAGCTTAAAGAATTGTTTTAACCGGCGTATGATATTTATATATTGTCCTGCCACTTTAGAATGCCCCAAGTAGTTTTCTATTTGGGGAGGTGGGGGGCAGCTAAGTTTTCCTTGTCATCGTTCTTCCCAGCAAACAATATATTCCATCATACACTCAGCATTTCTCAACAGATGCTGCTTTGATTGACTAAAAAACGGGCATGTCCAGGCACAGAAAGACACCTCATGATCTCTTTCTATGTAGAATCTAGAAGAGTCAAATTCACAATAACAGAGAATGGAGCAGCGGTCACCAAACTCATAGAAACAGAGAGTGGAACAGGCGGGGGGCAGGATTTCAGGGCAAAAGGAGGAAGTCCAGTGATCTGTGGGGCATGATGGTGACAGCAGTTAACAGCAGCATATTGAGTTCTCGAAAATCGTTGAGAGTAGATTTTAGTTTTCACCACACACAACAGAAATGCTAAGTGTGTGAGGCCATGCCTGTGTTGAATAGCTTGACTCAGTCCACAGTATGCACACACATCAAACCCTCATGCTGCGCACCAAAATACATGCAATGTTTTACTTGTCAATTAAACAGCAGCACACACAAAAACAAGATAAATCAAAACAATAGATTGATAGACAGTGGCAGGCTAACACCATGGCTTGGTGCAGTGGACCGGGGTTTTGAAAACTGGGACTCATCACATGGCTGGCTGCTTTACGGCTCCCCGTGCCCTAGTGTATTTGGGATGTTCCTCATTTAAGAAGAACACAGCAGTGATGTCATGCACACTTTCCCACAGAGGGGAAAAAACAAAAGGGATGCCTGGGGGTGAACATACTGCAAAGGTTCATCCCCTCCAGCCACTCACAATTATTATAATACTGGCATTAATAGTTCACCCAAATGACAAATTCTCCAAACCAGCACTGCCTGGTTGAAGTTTCTGGGATGGTGGAGAATTTCCCTAACCTGTGATGTGCGTCGGGAGCTGCAAACCAGGCTGGGGCAGCTAGTGCTCATGGGGGCGCTGGGCTGTTAACTTTACTTCAATTAATTAACTTAAATTTAAATAGCCACGTGTAACTGGCCAGTGGCTACTGTACTGGACAATGCGGCTCAAATCTAATACCTGTGGAGAACCACCATGGACCAGGCACTGTTCTAGGTGCTGGGGAATTGAAAATGAGCCAACTCATGGGTGTGTCTGCCCTCTGGAAACTCACAGGCCCCTGGGGAGACAGACGTTAGTTAAATAATAACATAAATATGCCTGTAATCCCAGCACTTTGGGAGGCCGAGGCTGGTAGATCACTTGAGGTCAGGAGTTTGAGACCAGCCTGGCCAATCCGGTGAAACCTCGTCTCTACTAAAAACACAGAAATTAGCCAGGCATGGTGGTGGGCGCCTGTGGTCCCAGGCACTCGGGAGGCTGAGGCAGGAGAATAGCTTGAACCCGGGAGGTGGAGGTTGCAGCAAGCGGAGATCATACCACTGCACTCTAGCTTGGGAGACAGAGCGAGACTGTCCAAAAAAAAATCACAAACAAATGCGAAGTTGCACCTGTGGCCGCGGCAGTGATGGACAGCTGTATGGAGCTGTGGAATCACTGCTCGGGCAAGTCCAGGAATCGAAGCATGAGCTGAGATCTGTGGGGAGAGTAGGAGTTGCTGATGGCAGGCGGAGAAGCAGGGGTGAGCGCCTCCAGCGAGGAGACCAGCACGTGCAAAGGTCCTGTGGCAGGAAGGAGTGAAGCCGCTGAGCAGTGTGGCTGGGCAGGGTGAGGAGGAGGAGGAGGAGGGAGTGCTGGGTGGGAGAGGGCGGGGGTTGATCTGCTCTCCCTTTGCCATCCCTGCAGCCATGGTGACCCTTGCTGGGATCAGCATCTACATAGCGTATTCAGCCGTCGCCTTCCGGGAGGCGCTTTGTCTACTGGAGGAGAAGGCCCTCCTGGATGAGGTGGACATCCACTTCGGCTGGTCCCTGGCCCTGGGCTGGATCAGCTTCATCACCGAGCTGCTCACCGGGGTGACCTTCCTGGCAGCAGCCCGCGAGCTCAGCCTGAGACGAAGGCAGGACCAGGACATATGAGCCTGGGCGCTGGGTGGAGGAGGGGAGGGAGGGGCTTGGCCCCAGAGCTTCATCGACTCATCTCCATGGGCTGTGTGGCCTCTTCTTCCTCAAAGGCCACTCGGGGAGGCCAGGTGACCCCCCCCAAATCCCAGTGGACTAAGCTCGGGGTCTGGCTGTTATCTTAGTGCCTGTGTGCTCATGTCCATGTGTGTCTGTGTGGCCTGGCTGACCCAAACTGCTTCACAGGAAATAAAAATGATGTCTTAATGACACACAGAGCTTTACAGAGTGCAAGGTCCTGGCAACCCCTCTCACTTCGTTTCCTCCTCACCCATGCCCCTTGGATCAGCTCCTTGGTGGGTCTGGGAAAGGGAGAGGGTGCCCCACCTCCTGGGCCTGTAACGCGTTGAGCTCTCTCTGGGGAGCTTTGGCCTGGAGTTCCTTTTGTTCTAAAATAACTCTCATGACATTGGCTTTCTACAGGGTCGGGTGGTTGGGTTAGGTCTACAATATGAAGCTGCAGGACTCCTAAGAGGTCGGCCGATTGATAGAGCACTCTTCAGGATGAATCATACCTTTTCCGTCCTCCGCAGAAAAATCCATCCCTGCTTTCATCCTGGGTGTTCTGCCCCTGGGAACGGGCTCCACATCTGGGTCCCTTGGGGCAGTGCTGTTCACATTTAGCGTGCCCAAGACCCTATGGGCTTGTTGGTACTCACAGGCTGATGCCACCCCCAGGGTGTCTGAGCCAGGAGGCCTGGGTGAAACCCAAGAACTCACATTTCTAGCTAGCTTCCGGGAGATGCTGAGGCTTCTGAACCAAGCCACCCTTTCCATAAATGCTGAGCCAGGGCATTTGTTAAGTGACAGGGAAGGGTTGTCACCTTGCTGCACTTAGAATCACCTGGGTATCCTCCAAAAATTCTACTGCTCTGGCTGCATCTTTGATCTGATATTCTCTAGGGATGGAGTCCAGGTGTCAGTGTCTTTTAAGAGCTCTCCAGGCAATTCTAGCCCCATACCGTGGCTGAGATGCTGTTCCTGTAGGATTCCGAGTCATGAGACGGAGGGGGAGGGCCTGAGGAGCCTTCAGCTTAGGAAAGTCTCTGGGAAGTGCTGATGGTTTGGGGAATACTGGTGTGGATTAAAAGATGACAACACCATTATCAACAATATAACATCATTTTCATCACAACATCATCATCGCCATGACTCAGCATTGTCTTCATCATAGCTGACACCCACTGAATACTTTCTAGGCACCTGAGCTATTCTCCATGCCAGTCAATCAGTCAGTCACTCAACAAACACCCAATGGAAGGCCAGTACACACCAGCAACTAGGGGGCAGTGATTCCTCCAGACCCAGCCCTTGCTCTCTGGGGTGCCACATGGTTGAGGAGAGAGACATATGAAACATGTAGCCCATGATGAGGACAAAGCAAAGCAAAGCAAAGCGGGGGTAGATAAGCAAAGCGGGGTACAGATGAGGAAACTGAGGCACCAGCAGGTTAACATAACTGGACTAAGGGCATAAGGAGAAAAAGGGATGCAAATGGGAGTAAAATTCAGAACTACCTGGTCCCAAGATGGTCCTCTGCCAACTCCCACCAACGCCTGTGCTTCTTTACTGGCTCTCTGTTCCTGGGTTCAGGATGTTGCTGTGACGTCCGGTCTAATCTGGAACGGCGTAAATGGAGTGCATTACTCACAAGGCCCCACAGGAGTAAAGGTTTGCTAGGCTGAGGAAAAGAAAGTTTTTGCTAAGTGAGGACACCGTACTACCGAAAGGACGGTCTCTGCTTCCATCTGCTGGTCATATTGTGGAACTGCACCAGAGGCAGGATTTGATTTCCAAATTAGTTTCAGCCCACCTAGCGCCCGGTGCTGGATTAAACACTGCAGGGTAGGGGTCCTCAGCTGGGGCAATTCTCTCCCCCACCTGACGTTTGGAATGTTTGGAGACAGTTTCCGTTGTTCTGAGTGCGTGTGGGGAGTCGTATTACTGGCATCTCCAGCGGGAAGAGGCCAGGGATGCTGCTCAACATCCTATGATGCTGAGGACATCGGGTCCCACATGTCCACTGTGGGAAATGCTGAGACACTGCTAAGCCAGCAACAGTGAACAATAACAAGCCAAAACTCCAGGAACAGACAACATAGAAGACTCTCATTCATTTGCCCAGCCATCATGCATTCAATAAGTGCCTGTGACACCTACTATGTGTCAGAGACTATTCCAGGGACTGGGGACACAAGAGTGGGGATGGCCAAGAAGATCCTCACCCTTCCTAGCTCTTATGGGAACAGATGATAAGCACAGGAACCCATAATCCATCTGAGAGATTCAGACAGTGATTAGTATTACGAAGAAAACAAAACGGTGATGAGGCTGGGTTTGATGGCTCACAGCTGTAATCCCAGCACTTTGGGAGGCTGGG
>NW_022437039.1:5662281-5662956 GCF_009761245.1 Sapajus apella | reverse complement strand
GACCAGGCAGGTGACAGCACACAAAGGCCCTGAGGTGGAGGGGGCTTCTGTGTTTGAGGAAAACAAAGAGAGAGTGTTGACTGACAGAAACAGGAGGTGAAGGTAGAGGTGGGGAGGGAGAAGGCACTGGGTGGTGCCCATGGCCCTTGGTAAGGAGGTGCTGATGATTAAGTGGGGTTGGGATGCTGTTCTATTCTATTCTGTTCTGTTCTGATCTGTTCTGATCTGTTCTGTTCTGTTCTGATCTGTTCTGTTCTGATCTGTTCTGTTCTGATCTGTTCTGTTCTGTTCTGTTCTGTTCTTATCTGTTCTGTTCTGATGTGTTCTGTTCTGTTCTGATCTGTTCTGTTCTGTTCTGTTCTGATCTGTTCTGATCTGTTCTGTTCTGTTCTGTTCTGATCTGTTCTGTTCTGTTGTGTTCTGATCTGATCTGTTCTGTTCTGATCTGTTGTGTTCTGATCTGTTCTGTTCTGTTCTGATCTGTTCTGTTCCATCTGTTGTGTTCTGATCTTTTCTGCTCTGTTGTGTTCTGATCTATTCTGTTCTGATCTGTTCTGTTCTGTTCTGTTCTGATCTGTTCTGTTCTGTTCTGCTCTGCTCTGCTCTGATCTGATCTGTTCTGATCTGATCTGTTCTGTTCTGTTCTGTTCTGTTCTGTTCTGTTCTGTTCTGTTC
>NW_022437039.1:5518617-5662271 GCF_009761245.1 Sapajus apella | reverse complement strand
TGTTCTGTTCTGTTCTGTTCTGTTCTGTTCTGTTCTGTTCTGTTCTGATCTGTTTGTTCTGATCTGTTCTGTTCGGTTCTGCTCTGCTCTGTTCTGATCTGTTTTTGTCTATTCTGATCCCTTCTGTTCCATCCTGTCTTGCCCTCTCCTCTTCTATTCTTCTATTCCACTTGGATTATCTCTTGACAGCAATGTGCCTTTAAGACAGTGGTTCGCAACCCTGGCTTCAGATTAGGATTTAGTGAATATAGGATGTGCCTTTTGCTTTCTGCCATGATTGTGAGGCCTCCCCAGCCATGTGGCACTGCGAGTCCATTAAACCTCTTTTTCTTTAAAATTTACCCAGTCTCAGGTATGTCTTTACTAGTAGTGTGAAACAGATGAATGCACCCAGCTTCAGTCCCCAGTGCTGACGTTGGTGCCTTCCCTGGAGGTGAACGTTGGGCTGATGGGGGATCCTGGCAGGTTCAGGCATGTGCCTCACTGTTGAAGTTGTAACTCCAGGACTTGTAAATGTGACCTTACTTGGAAAAGGAGTCTTCACGGTGTAATTACTATACTTCAGATGAAGTTATGTTGGATTGGGGCGGCCTGAAATCCAATGACAGGTGTCTTTCTAAGAAGACCATGTGAGGATGGACAGATACACAGAGAGAAGGCCACGAGAAGACAGGGCAGGGTTGGAGCGGTGCTGCCATAAGCCGAGGACCTGGAGCCACCAGGACCTGGAACAGGCAAGGAAGGGTCCTCTGCTGGAGTCCTCAGATGGTGCGTGGCCCACCTGATACTGTCATTTTGAACTTTTTTTTTTTTTCTTTTTGAGACAAAGTCTCACTCTGTTGGCCAGGCGGAGTGAAGTGGCGTGTGCTCACTGCAACCTCTGCCTCTTGGATTCAAGTGATTCTCCCATCTTAGCCTCTCTCTAGTAGCTGGAATTATAGGAGTACCACACATCTGGCTAATGTTTGTATTTTTTGTAGAGACAGACTGTCACCATGTTGATCAGGCTGATCTTGAACTCCTGACCTCACGTGATCTGCCTGACTCGGCCTCCCAAAGTGTTGGCTTTACAGGTGTAGGTCACCATGCCTGGATTGATTTTGAACTTTGGACCTTCAGAATAGCGAAAGAACACATTTCTGTTGTTTTAAGCATCATCTAATTTGTGGTGGTTTGTTAGGGAAGCTTGGAGAAGTTACTAAAGTCACTGTATCACAAGATGATTTCAAAAAGATCAGAGCGTTAATAACAGCTCACATTACCAAGTGATGGCTGTACTGTATCTTTGTCAGTCTTCCCATGATGTCTGTGAAGGAGGTGCTGTTATTATCTTTCCCACAATGAGGAAACTGAGGCTCTGAGGCAGGAAATGATTATCCAAGTTCATTCCCTGGATTAGTTGTTTCTGGAAAATAGACCAAGGCTGCTGACCAGGACTTGTGCTCTTAAGGGCCACACACATTTTCTTTGTAACTGCCTAACAAATCACCCAAGATGTAATGGCTAAAACTAGCAGTGACCCTTGTATATTGCTTGCGGTCTTTGAGAGTTTAGGATCACGGAAGGGCTCAGCTGGGCGATTCTGGTTTGGCCTCTCTCATGCAGTAGCTGGAGCTGGAACAGCAGGCAGTGGAGCAGCTCGGGGCAGGCTGAGCACTTGTCTCTTTTCATCATCTTGGGGTCTTTCCATGTGGCTCTCCATATGGGCTAGACCGGGCTTCCTGACAATATGGCAGCATCAGGGCTGTCGGGAGGCTTATATGGCAGCTCCTGGGTCCAGGGCTAGTGCTCCCATGGGCCAGGTGGAAGCTGGATTACCTTTTGTGACCTAGTCTCAGGAGTCATTTAGCATCCCTTCTGCCACAGTCACAAGCCTGTTCTGATTCACAAGGAGAGGACACAGACCTCAGCCTCCCTGGGAGGTGTATCAAGGTCACATTGTAATAAGGGTGTCGGGGATTGGAGATCGGCTAGAACCACCTTTAGAAAGTACAATTTGCTACCCTCTCAGTGTAGCCTGTTTTCTCAGGCCTCACTGACTCATTGTTTCTACTATGGGATCTGACACCTCCAGCTCTGGTCTCCAGCAAAATCCAGCTATTTATTTGCATCCTCAGCAAGAACAGGGGCTGGAGAGGTCAGCCGGGGCCATGTTACAGAAGGCCATAGGGAGGAGCATTGAGATCAATGTGGATGGTTTTAAAAAATTGTGATAAAATACACATGACTACAATTTACATTTTAATCACTTTAAAGTGCATGTGGGTCGGTCGCCGTGGCTCACGCCTGTAATCTCAGCACTTTGGGAGGCAGGTGGGTCACCTGAGGTCAGGAGTTTGAGACCAGCCTGGCCAACATGGTGAAACCCTGTCTCTACTCTAAAGATACAAAAAATTAGCCAGGCATGGTGGCAAGCACCTGTGATCCCAGCTATTCAGGAGGCTGAGGCAGGAGAATCGCTTGAACACAGAGGTGGAGGTTGCAGTGAGCCGAGATCGCACCATTACACTCCAGCCTGGGCAACAAGAGCGAAACCCCATCTCAAAAAATAAATAAATAAAATGAACACAACTTAGTGTACTTACTATATTTAGTACCTGCATAATGTCATGCAACCATCGCCACCATCTAGTTCTAGAACATTTTCATCCCCAAAAGATGAAGAGGATGAGTGTTTTCATCCCAAAAGGAAACCCAGTGGGGAGTTCTATGGAAGAGGTGATACTTTTGTGCCCTAGAAGGATCTCTGCCTACAGCTTGAGTGATGGGCTGCAGCAGCGGAGACTGGTAAAACTGCAGAGACAAAGGCTAGCAGAGGGGCTACTGCTTGTGTAGATGAGAGAACGTGGGCAGAGCTGGCAGGGAGGAGAGAAGAATTCAGACTTGGCATTTACGAGGTAGAATTGATGGACTGGGTGAGTGATTGATGCAGGAAGAAAAGACCAGTTTCCCAGATGAAATAAGAGTGTGGATGGTATTGTGATTCACAGAGCTGGAAAATGATGGGAGGCATGCCGACGGGTTGTGTTGAAGGAGGGGAGTAGATAGTAAATTCATTCCGGAAGACAGTGCTGGAGACACTGTGGGGGCATCCAAGAGGGACACGTCCAAGAGGCAGTTGGAGATATTTCTTAGGGTTGGGTCAACCACTTCCCCAACCTTGGTACTAGTGACATTTGAGGCCAGATATTCTTTGTTCTCGGGAGCTGCCTTCTGCATTGTAGGATGTTTGGCAGAATCCCTGGATTCCACCCAGTAGATGCCAACTGCACCCCTCTTTGCAATGATGACAATCGAAAACATCTTCAAATATGGCTGGGTGTCCCCTAGGGGACATGATTGCCCTGGTAGAGAATCACCCGGTCAGATGCACTGGGGAGTCATCGACATGAGAAAAATAGTGAGGTAGGGGGAAGGTGCAGCTGGACTCCGGACCCAACTGAAGACTGATGAAAGCTGGGAAAAGGCACCAAAAGACACATCCATCAGCACCATGACAGCCTATCGTCACCATGACAACGCTAGGAAGTTACCACCCCTGGCAGTGGCAACACACTCCCCCACCAAGTTACTGCTCATTTTCTAGCCATTCTGAAAGGCTGCTCCTTAATTAGCATGTCATTAAAAGTGGGTACAAAGAGGACTGCACAACTGCCCGGAGCCGCTCCTCTCAGCACACCGCCTCTGGGTTAGCCCTGCTCTTGCAGGAGCTGTGACCACCAGCTGTCACCTTGCCACCTCCTCAATACAGCTGTTTTCTTCTACCACGGGCTTGCTCTTGAATTCCTTCCTGGGCTAAGCTAAGAACCTGCCCTGCATCAGTAGTGCAAACCTCCGGGACGTATGAGGCGCTCAGAGATTCAGCGTGACATGCGAAGAGAAGAGAGCTCAGGACATGTGCACGATAAACACCGACTTACGCGGGCGAACCAGAGGAGACATCAAAGGTTACTGAGAAGGAGCGATCAGGGAGAAGAGAGGAAAGAAACCTGTGACTGGGCAGGTCCTGGTACTAAAGGCTGCCTCGCCTGACTTCCAGCCATCCACGAGACCACATTTCCACGTTCACTTCTGGGGGGCTGCAGAGCACGGGGGCTCAAGGCACAGGCTCTATGGATGTTTGAATTCCCAGCCGTGGTATCAAGGACAAACTGCTTAAGTTCCTTGTCCCTCCACTTCCTCATCCTTAAGACAGGGCTCACCTCAGTTCAGGGTTGTTGCGGCCACTACATGAGTTACAGCAGGCGAAGTGCTTGGAACAGGACTTCCCATCTGTGAGTGCCAAGTCAGAGTCAGCTGCTCTTATGGTGATGCTCTGACTCATTTCCAGCCCTTTTGAACCTGGCCTCACTCCTTGGACTTAACGCCATCATTCCTACGTTCAGCAAATATTTACGGAAGACTTACTATGCACCAGCAGACACTGTGTCTGGTGAGCAAAACAGAAGCAGAGCTCACCCCCATGGTTGGGGATGGGGGATCAATTGAGGGTCACGTGCACGGTTCCAAACGGAGACAAGCGCTGTGAAGGAGCTACGGGAGGCCAAGGAGACCCTCTCTCTGCTCTGCCATGGTGCCTCGTCTTTATTATTATTATTTTTAGAGACAGTTTGGTGCAATCATAGGTCACTGCAGTCTCGAACTCCTGGCCTCAAGCGATGCCCCGGCCTCAGCTTCCCAAAGGGCTGGAATTGCAGGCTTGAGCCACTCTGTCCACCTCTACCCTTTTTTCCCCCTAAGTCACACAGCCTCATCTGTTTGCAGGGCTGAGGCATTCAATAAACGGGACAATCAAAGGAGGGGAGGCCTTTCAAATGCATTTCTTATTGTTCTGGAGAAAGTATTACAGTGAAGCAGTCTTAGAGAGGCCAAGGTAGGCAGGTCACTTGAGCTCGGGAGTTAGAGACCAGCCTGGGCAACATGGTGAAACGCTGTCTCTACAAAAAACACAAAAATTAACTGGGCATGGTGCTGCATGCCTGTCATCCCAGCCCTTTGGAAGGCTGAGGCATAAGAATTGCTTGAACCTGGAAGGTAGAGGTTGTAGTGAGCTGAGATCGTGCCAGGGCACTCCAGCCTGGGTGACTGAGCGAGACCCTGTCTCAAAAGTAAATAAAATAAAATAAAACAAAATGAAATAAAGTAATGAGCCGTCGTAGTCATGTGGGCCTGTAGTTCCAGCTACTTGGGGGGCTAAGAAGGGAGGAGAGCTTGAACTTGAGAAACTGAGATTGCAGTGAGCCGAGATCACGCCACTGCACTCTAGCCTGGGCGACAGGGCGAGGCTGTCTCAAAAAAAAAAAAAAAAAAAAAAAAAAGGTGCAAGTCCTTGAATCTCCATCTCCTGATTTTTTGGATTCTACAGACATTTTCATTCTCCCGAAAGAGTTCTCTGGCTACAGGCAGCCACAAGGAACACCCATGGCCAGATTTTCCAGAAATTCAATTTCAAAGTGATAGGAAACAATGCCCCTTAAATCACAGGTCTCGATTCTTGGTCTGGAAAGCAGGGGCGCTGAGCTGATACCCCAGAGCTAGCTTAGTGTTTCTCAGGCCAGAGGAATGAGACAGCAGCGGTCGGCACTCCGGTGCACTCCTGCAGTTGCCATCCTGGCCTCTCCACCACGCAAAGGGTGAGCAACAAAGGGAAGGATGAAGAGTCGGAAGAAAGACCTGGCAGGGAGCAAGAACCTTGGCTGGATTAGCAAGTGACCAGAACCACGCCATCAAAGGACCTGGATAAAAGGATGGAGATCACTTGGGGAGAGCTTAAATACAGGCAGTTTAAGTGGTAAGAGACCTAAAGTGACTGATCAAAGATGACTTCCGAATCACAGCTCTGCGGGCCCTGGGAGCTGCTTGAGCTGGAGAATCAAGGGCTGCTGGGCGGGGAGGGGAGGGGTTTGTGCAGAAACCAGCAAGGTTTCACCTTCAGGGCAGGAGGCCGGGGTCCCTGAGTTAGAGGACTCAGGAGCAGGTAGGATCCTAGAGCACAGCCATTGTCTTTTTTTTCCTCTTTATTGTGAAATAATAATAGTCTTGCAGGAAGTGCCAAAAATAGTATATAAAGTCCCTTGAGCCCTTCACTTATCTTTCCCCAGTGGTGTCATCCCACATAACTGCAGTGCCATATCAAAGCCGGGAAGTCCACATTGCGATACTGTCGGTTAAGCAGATCTGATCTTGTATGTGTGTGTGTGTGCGCGCGCGCGTGCGCGCGCACAGTTGGTGCAAATTTCTACCATGTATAGATTTGTGCACAGCACAGTCACAATGCAGAACTTTTCCATCACCTCAATGGAGCTCTATGTAGCTACGCTTTGTAGTCTGGGCGCGGTGGCTCAAGCCTGTAATCCCAGCACTTTGGGAGGCCGAGGTGGGTGGATCACAAGGTCAAGAGATCGACACCAACCTGGTCAACATGATGAAACCCCGTCTCTACTAAAAATACAAAAAATTAGCTGGGCATGGTGGCGCGTGCCTGTAATCCCAGCTACTGAGGAGGCTGAGGCAGGAGAACTGCCTGAACCCAGGAGGCGGAGGTTGCGGTGAGCCAAGATCGCGCCATTGCACTCCAGCCTGGGTAACAAGAGCAAAATTCCGTCTCAAAAAAAAAAAAAAAAAAAAGAAATAGAGCCTTGCTCTGTTGCCCAGGCTGGAGTGAAGTGGAATGAACATAGCTCACTACAGCCTCAGCCTCCTGGGTTCCAGTGATGCTTCCACCCTAGCCTCCCTAGTAGCTGGGACTACAGGCACACACAACCATGCCTGGCTAATATTTACTTTTTTTTTTTTTTTTTTTTTTTTTGCAGAAATGGGGTTTTGCTGTGTTGCCCAGGCTGGTCTCAAATTCCTGGCCTCAAGTGTTCCTCTTGCTTTAGCCTCCCAAAGTGCTGGGATTACAGGTGTGAGGCGCTGCACCTGGCCCCCCTTGCAGTCCTTGCTTGTCCCCTGGCAATCACTCATCTGTCCTCTATCTCTGGAATTCTGTCATTTTGAGAACGGTATAGAAATGGAATCATAAAATATGGAACCTTTGGAGATTGGCTCTTCTTCACTCAGCATAATACCTTTAAGACCCATCCACATTGTCGCATTTGTTCTTTTTCATTGCTGAGTAGTATTCCATGGTTCTGGTATAGTACAGTTTGTGTATCCAACAACCTAGTGAAGTACATTTGGTTCTCAGTTTTGCACAATTGTGACCATGGGTTTTACATTTGGTACATGTGCTTGAATGGAGTTTAATAAAACACCCCTAGAAACACACTGTTAAATTTTATTTCAGGATATTGTTTTAGATGCTCTCATAATATCAGTTGTGCTATTGTATGAAAGGTTTTGAAAAGACGAATTTGAAAAGATGATTTGCGTCCTGCCTCACAGACAGAAAGCCAATGTTTCTTGTCAACCTTTAGTATGTTTACATCTGAGGATACTGGGAATGTTGTCACTGATAGACCTTCTGTCTTTGCTTTGGCCACCAGGAAGTTGAGTTTGGGGCCAACTGTTCATCTGTGAAATTCTGTTCTTATGCAATGCTCACCTAATTTGGCCTTGACATTTTCATCTTTGTTTTTTACCTTAAATATTATATTAAGTACAACAGTGCAGAGAATTTTTACCATAATTCTAGGGGATCCTGTCTTTGGAGAAAAAAATCCTCCAGTGCTAGAGAACAGAGCATGTTTCCTGGGAGACACATCGCTCAGTAGAAGAACGAAGAGTGAGCGAACAGGATGGTGGGAGGCCTCTTTCACCTTTGCTAGACTTTGAACTTGTTTAGGGTCAGAACCATGTAGCATTTATCTTTGTAGTTCTGCAAGTCAAGTACAAGGTGAGGTGCAGAATAGCTGTGCCCAGTAATGTTTGCTCACTCTTCTACTGTGGATCTCTCGGGAGGAGAGCCGTGGATGTTCTGTCCTGTGGGTCCAGCTAGGACCACAGGGTGAGGAAGGGGATGAATCTCTCTAGCAGCCACAAGCATGTGTGGATGTGGAAGCAGACAGAGGCGAAACTTCAGAGCCCCAAGAGCTGAGCGTTTGTTAGGAAAGTCCAGATTTTAGATTCCACAGAACACGAACAAAATTCTAGGGTACTGTGATGGTTAGTACCAAGTGTCAACTTGATTGGATTGAAGGAGGCAAAGTACTGTTTCTGGGTGTATCTGGGTGTTTCTGGGTATTGCCAGAAGAGATGAACATTGGAGTCAGCGGACTGGGAAAGGAAGACCCACCCACAACGTGGGTAGGCACCATCCAATTGGCTGTCAGCAGGGCTAGAAAAGGCAGGCAGAAGACAGTGGAAGAAGCTGACTTGCTGAGTCTTCGGCCTTCATCTTTCTCCTGAGTTGGATGCTTCCTGCCCTCAAACATCAGATTCCAAGTTCTTTGGATTTTAGACTCTTGGCTTATACCACTGGTTTGTCGGGGGCTCTTGCTTTTGGGTCTTTGGCCACAGACTGAAGGCTGCACTATTGGCTTTTCTGCTTTTGAGGTTTTGGGGCTCAGACTGAGCCACTGCTGGCTTCCTTGCTCCTCAGCTTACAGACAGGCTGTGATGGGACTTCACCTTGTGATCATGTGAGCCAGCTCTCCCTAATAAATTCCCTTTCATATGTACTTCAATCCTATTAGTTCTGTCCCTCTAGAGAACCCTGACTAATACAGGAAGAAGTTCTGTTACTTACTTTTCATCGTGGCAAGTAAGTCCATCAACTCAGCCACCGCCCAAGCACAAGGACACAGAACCCTGTGTATAAAAAGATAATCATTACCATTTCCTGTTACAACCATCTCTATCTCTCTCTCACACACACTGGAAGGATAATATGATATCTTGGAATAAAGGGTTGAACTTTAAACAGAATGCCTGTGAACTTTCATATTTTTCTCAGTTCACACAGATCTTACTTTGAGGTCATGAATTCTTTTTTATTGTTGTTGTTGTTATAGAGATGGAGTTTCACGCTTGTTGCCCAGGCTGGAGTGAAGTGCTTCGATCTTGGCTCACTGCAACCTCTGCCCCTAGATTCAAGTAATTCTCCTGCCTCAGCCTCCCTAGTAGCTAGGATTACAGGTGTGAGGCACTGATCCCGGATAATTTTTGTATTTTTAGTAGAGATGGTGTTTTGCCATGTTGGCTGGGCTGATCTCGAACTCCTGACCTCAGGTGATCCACCGCACCCTCAGCCTCCCACAGTGCTGGGATTACAGGCGTGAGCCCCCACCCCAGGCCTGAGATCATGCATTCTTAACACAGGCAGCGCTGGATCTCTCTCCCTCGCTCTCTTTATTACATTGGAAGATGCTTTATTTCTTTTTAATACCAGCTCCTCCACCGACTATGTAAAATTGAAATATTTCACATGGTCATTCCCATCATGTGGGAAATGAAAACAAAGTTAAAGGAAAACAAAGCATTTTCCATATATGGGTGTATTTTTTTTTTTTTTTGTATTCATATATACATGGCAATTTTTAGCTCACTTCTCCAAGGGCAAGAAAAAGGACAAAAAATGCCTATCAGATTTCATCTCTGCTCGGAGAATTGGCTCTTAGGAAGGTGAGAAAGGTGTTGAATCGTACAATGGTTTATGGCCCTGCAAAGGGTCGCGGTACAGCAAACAGATACACAGTGCACCTGTGCTCTTATTTCAAGGGTGTGTGTGGGGTGACGATTAGGAAGAAAAGTTTAAAAGACTCATCAGGGAGGTAATAATGAATAAAAGGTTGGAAAGCCACACTGTACATGGCTAGTATCTGAGAATCATTGACCTTGACTGTGGGAAACTATAGAGGTACCACCCAGGACTCGAGAAACATGCGTTTTAATCGCCAGAGTTTGCTATGGGTCAGGCACACTGCCAAACCCTTTAAATGCATCATTTCACAGCAACCCTGAGAGGCAGGAGCTCATATTATGTCCGTTTCACAAATGAGAAAATCCAGGGGCGGAGAGGCTAAGCCACTTGCTCAGTCAGGGTCCCACCGTTACCAGGGGCTCAAGCCTGGATTCAAACTCACAGTGTCTGACTAACTTATTTGAAGAACAGGCTTTTCAGAGGGTCTTGCTTGCAGCAGTTCCAGGAGTGTGAAACTTGCATTTCCCCTTCCTCATGAAATGAACAAAGTCTGGCCAAATGTTTTGGCCAGAGTCTTGTTCCTGGCATCCCTATCACCTGTGCTGGGAATCATTTGCACGGCCCCAGCAAATCCAGACGTTGGAGGTCAAAAGGGCAAGCCACAGGTCCATCAATGGAGTGATGGGCCTCCCAAGCCCGGCAATTAAGAGGGGATTCTCAGCTGTGAACGTGCCTGTTGGCTTCCTGATGGAAGTCTCTCAGGCTAATTAAATAACCATGACGGGTCGGCACTTCCCCACGACTTCACTCAGAGGCCACGCAAGGACCTCTTTTTACCTGAAAAGGCAACCTTGCCAACCTTTGTGCTCAGAAAAGAAAGCAGGCCTCTCCGGGAGCAAAGGAAATGCATTTCAGGACAAGGAAGGGCCTCCATAGAGACAGAATCCAGTCTAGGGTTCTTGCTTAACACCTTTGGATAAATCTTGGTGTACATTATGTCCGTTCTTACTCCTCATCCTCCACACAGCTGCTGGGATTGGGTCTTTAATGCACATATCATGGCCCCTTTCAGCTCAAAAATTCCTTCACGATGCCCTCTTTCCTCTAGCAGTATTTGCCGTCAGCGAGACTGCACGATCCCTCAACAGAATTCCAGAAAAGATCCTGAGAACACGCACCTGCAGCAACCATTATGTGCAGGCTGGATAAACGTGCTAACAGGTCCTGTACATACAGGTCTATTATAAAATGCTTAGATACATTTACCCAAGGCTCAGTTGGCAGCGGCTTTCCCCTGTCCTCCCAGTTAGCTTTAGAAATAAACACAGCCCAACCAAACAAGAACAAGCAAAAGCTATTTATTCAGAGCTCGCCATAGCAAGGGAGTCAGCCAGCATCGCTCGTGTTTTGGCAGAGACTCAGAGGTAGATGGAGGAGAGGGAAACCTTTATCGCAGAAGGGAAAGAAGCCTCCGGGTGTGCTCTGATTGGAGCTGCTGTCATGGGGAACCCGAAGGTGGGGTAATTAGAAGTGGGCATCTTCTGTGATCTGGCAGGGGTGTCTGTTTAGCTTTCTTTGGTTTATCCCCAGTTGGAAGCAGGGACAAAAATTTTAGGGAAGCTGTCAGTTATTATTTGAACCCTGGGCATTTGGGACTGATTGTTACAGGAGTTGTTGATTGGCTTCCTGAGCCAGTTGCTACATGTAGTGGCCAGACTTCCTACCAGTCTGATTTCCGGAGAGCAGGCTGGCGCCCTGGGCTGGTTCCTGTAGAGAATGTTGGGCTGGTGGCTGCAGATTGTTGGGTCAGGGTTCTGTCTTTTTATAGAGTCTGGCCACTGCCTGTACATTCAGTCTCTCGGGTAAATGTGTAAATCGAAAGAGATCACATGACATTCTTGGCTTCTCATTTATAAATGTTTACAATTACTGACAGGTGACAATTAGAAGGGACACAAATTATATACGTCGATTTACTTAACAGTTTGAAATGAGTTAAGACATTCTATAATGTGTACACAATCAATCTTAAATACCATGATGCGTGTAAAAGTGTTCATCAGGATTGTATGTACGTGTTTACGAACATTTATGCTCTTAATAGAATTGTTTCATTCATTTTGAGCATTTTGTTTTTGTTTTGAGAGAGAGTCTTGCTCTGTCTTGCTCCAGCCCAGGCTGGAGTGTAGTGACATGATCATAGCTCACTACAGCCTCCATCTCCTGGGTTCAAGTGATCCTCCCACCTCAGCTCCCCGGTAGCTGGGACTACAGGCACACACCACCACACCCAGCTAATTTTTAAATTTTCTGTAGGGATGGGGTCTTGCTATGTTGCCCAGACTGGTCTCAAACTCTTGGGCTCAAGCAATCCTTCGCCCTCAGCCTCCCAAAGTGCTGGGATTACAGGCATGAGCCATTAAGCCTGGCTGAGTATTTATTTATGAAATCAAAGGTTTGAGACTTTTAAGAAGAATAAAATACGTAAGAAACTGATAAAACCATAGATGAAATGCTAATGCAGTAGGAGAAAGGAGATAAGGTAGCTCACTGGTTCTCAAAGTGTGACCCTGAATCAGCAGCATCAGCCTTATGTGGGAATTTGTTAGAAAAGCAAATCCTCAGGCCCCACTAATGATCTACTGAATTAGAAACTCTGAAAGTGACACCCAGCGATCTATATTCGAGTAGTGCCCTGGGTGGTTCTGATACATATGAATATTTAAAGACCACAAAATTAGATTAACACGTCAAAATGTAACTTGATGGCAACAGATGATAAAGATGATGATGTTGATTTTGCTTTTTTTTTTTCTGAGACAGAGTAAGACTCTGTTAGACAGGCTGAGTGCAGTGTATGATCAGAGATCACTGCAGCCTCAACTTCCCCGGCTCAAGCAATCCTCCTGCCTCAGCCTCCTGAGTAGCTGGCACTACAGCCATGTGCCACTATGCCTCGTTATTTTTTATTTTTTGTAGATAAGGGCTCTTGCTATGTTGCCCAGGCTGGTCTTGAATTCCTGGATGCAAGTGATCTTCCCACCTTTGCCTCCCAAAGTGTCAGGATTATAGATGTGAGCCACTGAGACTGGCTGACAATAAATTATTGATCAAGAACATAGGAGAAAGAGGAGGACATTTAAGAAGAAAAAAGAAAGGGTACAATATAGGCCTGAATAAATAAAAAACAGGAGCATCTGACAAAACGGGTCCACAAGTTATAACCACACTGGAAACACGTACTGTGGAAACTGTATTTCAATGCTAAGCCTCACAAGATAAGATATGAGGGGGGGGGGGGGGGAGAGAGAGAGAGAGAGAGGGAAAAGAAAGATGCTGGAGAGAAGAGTAACCACTTGGAACAGACACATTCATATTTTATTTATATCTCTGAGGACAACAGTGTGTGTTTTGCTGGGTGCAGCTATTTTTCAAATGTCTATAAATTTGATTGGGTTGAACAAAGTACAAACTAATTTAAATGCATCACTGAACTTACGATGACTTTTGCTGTGATGTGTTTTCTCAGTCAATTTGCACTGAACTGCTGCCATGAAATCTCTGAACACTGAAAAGGGGTACCCCTATGTAAAGCAGTTATAGACCAGTGGCCTGTAGGGTAACGGCTAAACTTATCAGCAAGGTCTGTTCCTACGTGTCTTATGAGTTATCCTTCCTTGTTTCAACAGGTTGGGTCATCTACCGACTGCTCATTCACTTGTGTCTTATAGCAATATCAAGCCACTTGATTTTTTTTTTTTTTTTTGAGATGGAGTCTCCCTCTATTGCCCAGGCTGCAGTGCAGTGGCACAATCTCAGCTCACTGCAACCTCCACCTCTTAGGTTCTAGTGATTCTCCTGCCTCAGCTTCCCAAGTAGCCGGAACTACAGGTGCACACCACCATGATCAGCTAATTTTTTTTTATTAAAAATTTTTTTTTTTAATTTTTTGCATTTTTAGTAGGTACTGGGTTTCACCATATTGGCCAGCTGGTCTTGAACTCCTGACCTCTTGATCTGTCTGCCTTGGCCTCCCAAAGTGCTGGGATTACAGGTGTGAACAACCGTGCCTGGCCACTTGATGTTCTTAAAATTCAGCAGGTTTTGTTTCTTTTACTGGTGAACTTCTATATATGCATTAAGATCCTGCTCAAATGTCACCCCTTTTACTTCCCAGTAAAGAATGTACTGCCTGAGTGAGGAGACCATGTGTTTTCTTCTCTATATGCACAGGACCCAGCTTAATGTCTGCTCAGTTAATGCTAAACAAATATTTGTTGAGTATTCATTTACCATGTAGACAAATTATATTTTTTATCTAAAAGGTGTGCTTATTTGTTAAGTAAGACATGAAAGGGCTTGCATGTATCCGTTACTTGTTCTTTGCAGCTTGCCTATACAAAGTTGTTTGCTATTGATGAGTCAGTAAATGAGAAACAGAAAACAAAAACAGCAACAAAATGACAATGAAGGAAAAAGAAAATCAATCAACAAAAACCTAGGCTAATACTGTTGTTACTATTTATCATGGCATTTAGCTTGGAGCTTCCTGGCAGTCTAGGCAAAAAGGAAAAGATTGGGTTACATAAGCCAGTTTAACTAATGAATCATGGTAGTTTATCAAGAGAGATACACAGTTTTACGTAAGGAATTTACTCTATAGGTTCCTATGTTATGAACATCGATAAAGTTTTAGATTACTCTGGTAGCTATAGAGAATATTTATTTGTTCATTCTTCAAATATTTTTTGGGCATTTGCTCTTTCCTAGACATTGTGTGGTTATTGGGCTACAGAAACCAATGGTATGTTCACATTCTACAGGAGGAGAGAGAAAGGTGGATTTATGCAATATAGCGTGATACAGTCCATGTTACAAGGAAAGTCGGGAGGCTCTAGGAGCCCAAGGCAGGAACTTTGGCTGCGGTTGAGAAAGTAAGGCTTTGGGGAGGAGATGACATCTGAGCTGAGTTTTAAAGAATGAGTTGGGTTGGCCACATGAAGGGGTGTCATACGAGAGAGAACATTAAGTGCAAAGTTTTGGAGGAATGAAGCGTGGTGCATGGTGTACCGCTCCATGATGCAAGCAATTCAATAACACTAGGGTGTTTGGCGGTAGCGGAAGCAGGTGAAATTGACAAGGTAAACAAGCAAGTGCCACACCATAAATTATCCCCAATGACACCAAAGGACCTTGGTCTTTGGGTTCTGCAGGGCAGGGCAAGGGGGGCTATAAAACAATTTAAATGAAAAAGTGACATAGTCTAAGTTATGTGTTTAAAGATGAAGAAATGCTCCTTATGCCGTCTCTCCTTAGTCCCCCACCGGGGCCCAGCTTTGCTCTGTAGTCAATCTGCACTGGTCCTAAGTTTCTTTGCTACGAGGCCAAGCACTTCTAAAACACTGAAGTCTGAGCTGACATCAATTATGCTGAAAGGGGGAAAAATTAATTAAAAGTTTTCGAAGGGCCGTGTTCTGTATTCTCTATTTTCGTGTTATCAGCAACGCTGCCTTTTCTCCTGGCTGGGAGTTATTACAGTATAACATTTTCATGTTGCTTGTAGGGTAATTATGTCAAATATATGGGAGATGATAAGCGGCAGTTTGTATTATTCTGTGATTAATCTCCATACATTCTGGCATTTCAATCTGGCCTAAGGAGGCTACATTTGCTATACTCTGTGCAGCGGGAGGATGTGGGGAAAAGCGGGAGGATTGGGGAGTTGAGACTGAGGTGATTCTGGTTGGAAACATCCCAGTTCCCCCAAAGAACCCACCAACCCCAGGCTCCACTTCCCCTGTTCTTTCCAAGGCTCATTCAGTGTAGTGCTTCTGAAAGTGCACCTGGGTTGTTATGTACATAGCACCCTCCTACCCCCTTTGCTGGCCTCCGCCATCCCAAACCCACAGAATCAACATTTAGAACGTTATAAAGCCAAGGAATTTGCATTTCCAACTACTCCTTGAAAAATCATTCTTACATATTTAGAATTTTTGAAAAGCAGATCTAGCTCAATCAGTCCCAGTCCTTTGCAAACCTGAAATCGGATATGAAAGTTTTTCAGGATGGTGCTGGAAGAGCAGATTTGGGAATTTCAAATCACCTGAGATGA
The DNA here is from genome assembly GCF_009761245.1 of Sapajus apella. Taxonomy (NCBI): domain Eukaryota; kingdom Metazoa; phylum Chordata; class Mammalia; order Primates; family Cebidae; genus Sapajus; species Sapajus apella. The sequence goes on along the minus strand of NW_022437039.1, from coordinate 5,646,576 downwards.
CCAAGGGAGACCATTGCATCTCCTTAACTGGGTTTCTTGAAAAATGTGCAATAGGTGGAATTGGTTTATTTTTACCCAGAGGAAGGATAAGACATCTCTTGTAAGATGTTAAAACAGGGAAAATAACATTTCTTTTTCTTTTTGAAATGGAGTCTTGCTCTCTTGCCCAGGCTGGAGTACAATGGTTCAATCTCAGCTCAATGCAACCTCTGCCTCCCTGGCTGAAGATTCTCTGGCCTCATCCTCCTGAGTAGCTGGGATTACAGGCGTGTGCCACCATGCCCAGCTAACTTTTTGTATATTTAGCAGAGACGGCGGTTCACTATGTTGGCCAGGCTGGTCTTGAACTCCTGACCTCGTGATCCACCCATCTCGCCCTCCCAAAGTGCTGGGATTACAGGTGTGAGCCACAGCACCTGGCCAAAAGAACATTTCAGTAGAGGTTCTAGACACACACTTTGGGAATGAGCCCTGTAGTTGGAACAAAGTCTGAAGCAGGAGAAATCTTGGCTCAGGAAGTAGAGGGGTGCCTGGTCTCACATCCTCCTTGGTCAAGGGGTCTCCTGCCCTGAATCACCTTCAACATCTAAACCAGGGAGGGTGACGGCGGATGACTTCTCCAGCAAGCACAATGCTATTCTGCTGCTGCATTTCAACATTTGTTAGGGTTCCTTTTCTTGATCACCATCTGTCCTGATGAAAGCTGCCTCGTGGGGTGGTGGGTCCCTCAGAAGTAAAGTTTGTATCGGGCCACTGTGCTTCATTTCGCTAAGCCATTCCGGTTGTGGCCAGACCCTTTTGATCCTCACAAGCCTGACCTCTTGACTCCTGCAGAATTCCAGAATCTTCCCAGTTCCCAGGTGGAACCCTCTGCCAAATAACCCCCTAGACAAACAGGCAAAAAATATCGCGGCTTATGTTGGGTCCTCTTTAGTCTATGATTTATTGATGGAGAATATGAAATTTTCATTAAAACAGACTGCTGCTTCTCACTCATTTGTCACATTTCTAATTTGTATTTTAAGACATTAATAAAACTGACACAGTTAATTATTTTTCAAAATGTCAAATATATTGAAGATGTGGGACTGGAATGAAGCTTCCTGTTGTAGCAGAAGGAGGCATTGGTTCAAGAAAATTATTTCTTGGTTACACTGAGCTCTTTCCCCTTCCTCAACCTTATGGTCAGATAAATTGTCTTTGATCTCTTAATAGATGTCACTGTTTACAAAGTACTTTCTTTTTTTTTTTTTTTGAGATGGAGTTTTCACTTTTGTTGCCCAGGCTGGAGTGCAATGGCATAATCTCGGCTCACTGCAACCTCCACCCCGTGGGTTCAAGCGATTCTCCTGCCTCAGTCCCCCAAGTAGCTGGGATTACCGGCCTGCGCCACACACCTGGCAAATTTTGTATTTTTAGTAGAGACGGGGTTTCACCATGTTGGTCAGGCTGGTCTTGAACTCCCGACCTCCGGTGATCCGCCTGCCTCAGCCTCTCAAAGTGCTGGGATTACAGGTGTGAGCCACTGTGCCTGGCCAAAGTACTTCCTTTTTTAAAAATCCTGAGATATTATCCAGTAGTGCTTGGGGAGGTCCTGGTTTATGTCTGTGGTCTTAGTATTGTTAATAATGTACCCCGGGATTGTCTTCATTTGTATGACAATGTGTATCAGGTTCTGAGTCTAAGACTGTCAGGGCTTTTGAGTTAGACATAACTGGCTCACGTCCTTGGTAACCACGTGACCTCTCTTTAGCCTGTTTCCCTATTTGTAAAACGCAGCACATATAGCACCGACTTCACGTTGTCATGCGTTTAGATGATATGATATAGTATGCATGGCATATAACAAGAGATCAATATATGATTGCTGCCACCATATTTGTGGCCGTTATTATCATTAGGCCCTGCATGGGGCTGGTCCAGACTTCGCTCTCAGCCCCACCTCACTTTGCACCCCCTGTTGCAGCCTCTGTCTGGCAGCTCTGGACTTCTTTCAGTTCTACGTGTGTCTTTGCCGCAGGGCCTTTGTACCTGCTGCTTGATCTTTTAACCTGAGTCCCATCTCAGCTCAAACATAATTCCCCAGGGAAGCCTGCCCAGATGTCTCTCACTAGGTCAAGCCCAGCTGTTGTCAGCTCTTGAAACATCCTACATCTCTTTTCTGTAACAATTGTCATTGTAAAAAATTAGCAGGTAGGTGTGTGGTCCTTTGGTTTATGTCCATCTCTCCCGCCAGTCTGTAAGCTCTGAGAAGACGGGAGCTGCGTCGGTCTTTGCTTACCACTGGTTCCTAGCACCTAGTGGAGTGCTGGGCTATAGTGAGTGGTCAATAACAGCTGGTTGAATGAGTGAATTGAATCTCACTGCTTTCGGACTCATCAGTTCTACCTCATCTGTTCCTATCAACTCCCAAGTCTCCCTGGGGTTTTCCGTATCTTTCATTGACTATCCATCCTTGGATAAAATGGGTCTATTATAACAGTAATAACAGCTAAGATTTTCGGAGTGCTTGCTATATACCACGTATTTTACTTGCATTATTTCTCTGAAGACTTATGATAATCTGATGAATTCAATGCAATCACCACCACCCCCATTCACAGATGAGGAAACTGAGGCGGAGGTAATGATACCCAGCAGGTGAGTGAACAGCTGGCATTCCTGCACAGCGGCTTGACTCCAGGGCTCCTGCCTCTATCTGAGACTGTGCTATTCCTCCTATGAACTGTTCTATGAAAAAATAGTTCATCACCGTATCCTCAATCCCTAGCCAAGTGCCTGAAACATAAGGAGTTTGATAACTATGTATTTAATAACTTGAAGTTTGAAAGAATAAATAAATTCTAATTATTAAACTACCACATTTTTTGCCCAGTCCTTTGGCTCCCAAAAGCCTGTAATCCCAGCATTTTGGGAGACTGAGGTGGTCGGATCACCTCAGTCTGGGGTCAGAAGTGCGAGACCAGTCTGGCCAACATGGTGAAACCCCATCTCTACTAAAAATACAAAAATTAGCCGGGCTTGGTGGCACGTGCCTGTAATCCCAGCCACCGCAGAGGCTGAGGCAGGAGAATTGCTTGAATCGGGGAGGTGGAGGTTTCAGTGAGCTGAGATTGTGCCACTGCACTCCAGCCTGGGTGACAGAGCGAGACTCTGTCTAATAAATAAATAAATAGCATATTCGTGAGTTGTAATTTTTTTTAAGTTACTTCCATTTTTTTTTTCTTTTTTAAATTTAGGTTTCTGTCACGATCTGGGTATCTCATGGAACATGTGACCTATATTAACAACATTGTCTTGCTTGTGGTGGTGAATAAATATTTAAGGATCCCTGGGCCCATTGCACGCAGGGTGCTTCCAGCGGATACAACCCAGAATTCCAGGATGGGATCTGGAAGAGTGAAGGCTCAGGGGTCATTTTCCTTGGAGAAGGGAATTGGGGTGTGGGAGGTTGGAAGGAAATGGTGGTATGAGGCTGCGGGGAAGATGTGCCCCGGCATCTGAGCCTGCTTGTAAAAGGCAGAGCCCTCCTCTGGGTCTGATGAGGGATCAGAGAGAGAAGGAGCCTTTGTGGAGCTGAAGTCGTCACTTGGGCCAGGGGCAGGTGTTTTGGGCAAGTGGGTCTTGGGTTGGGATTACGCTTCCAGCTTCTCTACCCTCCCACCCCCCTCAATTCCCTTTTCAGAGGAAAAGGATCCCGGAATCTTGAGTCTTCTAGATCCCATTCTGGGATTCCAGGTTGTATCAGTTGGAAGCACTGTGAGTGCTGTTGGCCCAGGGATCCTCAAACATTTCTTCAGCACTGCATACAAGGCAGATGTTGTTCATATGTTCATATAGGTCACATGTTCCATGGCAATGCCCAAACTGAAAAAACGGGAAGTAACTAAAAAAAACCGCAACTCACAGATATGCTATTTAATAATCAGAATTTATTTATTCATGTGAACATCAAGTTATGGAGTGCATATTTATTGAGCTCCTTATATTCCAGGCATTTGACTAGAGATTGAGGATTCAGTGATAAACTGTTTTCTCATAAATCACAAATAGATACATTATAAATGATATAACTTAAAGATAACACAAATTCATCTACTCTATGAAAATTAAATATAACACAAATGTATCTACTGTATTAAAATTAAATACATACATACACACCCATCTGCAATGAAGTATATATAACATAAAAACACAGCACACACATTCTTTGTCTAGGTTCATACAATCATATTGTCCAAACTTCCATGGGTATAATAGGGTACCCGATGATACTTCTCTCTTCTACCTCAGGTCTCTGTCTGCTCACTGGGTTACCTCTCACCACACCCAGCACCATCAATTCTTTGGCCTCCCCTCCAGAGCAAATATGTTTATCTTTTTTTTTTTTTTTTTTGGAGACGTGATCTTGTTCTGTCACTCAGGCTACGGAGCAGTGGCAGGATTGTGGCGCACTGCAGCCTTGGTTTCCTGGGGTCCCGTGATGCTCCCACCTAAGCCTCCTGAGTAGCTGGGGCTACAGGCATGCACAACCATGCCCAGCTAATTTTTTTTTTTGTAGAGACAGAGTCTCACCATGCTACTCAGGCTGGTCTCGAACTCCTGGGCTCAAGCAATCTGCCTGCCTTGGCATCCCAAAGTGCTGGGATTACAGGTGTAAGCCACTGTGCCCAGCCTCAGAGCACAAATGTTTAAATACTGCCCCCGCCCCGACTCCACGACACCTTTCTTTTTTTTTTCTCTCTTGTTATACACAAATGGCAGCAAAGTAAACAGCGTTCTAACCTTGCCTTTTATGCTTATACCTATCTTGGAGGCGGTTCATATCAGTTTACAAAAAGCTTTCTTGTTCTTCTTTACAGCTGCTTTTTGATAGCTCTATGGATGTCAGTGGTGAATTATTAACAGTAAATCAATAGAATGGAAAACTTCTGCAGGGCTTTGATGTCATGGAAAGAAGTTCCTGGTATAAAACATAATGGGGGAGAAAATCAGACTGTAGTTTCACACCATATGGTATTATGGTTATGAAAAATAGAATCTATATGTGTATGTGAATAGCTATATGAATTAGGAAGAATGTTTATTAAAATATTAGCATCACGTATATCCCAGTGGTAGCTTTATTATCATATATATATTATGTGTATATACACATAATATCTATATACAGAGACAGAGTCTCACTCTGCTGCCCAGGTTGGAGTGCAATGGCGCCACCTTGGCTCACTGCAGCCTCTGCCTTTTGGGTTCAAGCCATTCTCCTGCCTCAGCCTCCCAACTAACTGGGACTACGGGCATGCGCTATCACGCCTGGCTAACTTTTGTATTTTTAGTAGAGACGGGGTTTCATCATGTTGGCCAGGTTGGTCTCAAACTCCTGATCTCAGGTGATCTGCCCGCCTTGGCCTCCCAAAGTGCTGGGATTACAGGTGTGAGCCACCATGCCTGGCTTGCTTTTGTTTTTTGAGACAGGATCTCATTCTGTTGCCCAGGATGGAGAGCAGTGTTGCAATCACAGCTTCAACCTCCTGAGCTCATGAGATGTTCCTGCCTCAGCCTCCCAAGAAGCTGGGACCACAGGCACGCGCCACTATACCCAGTTAATTCTTAAATTTATTATTTTTTTAAATAGTACTTTAGGTTCTGGGGAACATGTGCAGATCATGCAGGTCTGTTGCATAGGTACATACATGGCAAGGTGGTTTGCCCATCCCCCCACCACCTATATCTGACATTTCTCCCCTCGTTATCCCTCCCCACTCTCCCCACCCCTGCTGTCCCTCCCCTGGGCACCCCACCCCCGCCCACTGACCACGGTGTGTGATGTTCCCCTCCCTGTGTCCACGTGTTCTAATAATTCTTAAATTTTTTTGTATGGGGTCTCATCTTCTTGCCCAGGCTGATCTCCAACTCCTGGGCTCAAATGATCCTCCCACCGTGGCCTCCTAAAGTGATGGGATTACAGGTGTGAGCCACAACACCTGGCCTGTATTTTTAACAAAGAAAAATGTGTGATTCCTACAGCCATGACAAAGGAAATATTATCTTTGTTTTGAAACAAACAAGTGCCCTTCACACCTGCTCTGCCTTTTACTACCGCCTTAGGATGGATAATTAGACCATGAATGGTGGTGATTCCTAGTGCCTCAACTGTGAGTCTTCTCCTTTTTCTTAGCTCAATGCCTGGAATATGATGAAGACATGGAAGCAAAAACCCCAGAACAAACAAACAAACAAACATACAACAACAACAACAAAGAAAAAGAAAAAGCATCTGAACTTGAGGCGGCAAGAATGGCTTTGTCAGAGGAGCCTTCGAATCTATTTTAATTTGTTTTAGCATTTCATTGCAGACTTCATTACTTCAGCTGATTTCAGTAATAAAATAGTTGTGATTCTCCCCATTGCTAGTGTTGAGATACTGAGGTTGCAAGCCTTTACCCAAGTCAACCTTCTCATTTTAGAGACGAGGATGTTGGTTTTTGAAGAAGACGTCAAGGCGTGGTGAAGGTAGCTATGCAGAAATTGTCATATGAAAAGCTTTCAAAACATCCAAGTACCTGGGGGCTAAAAGTAATAAAATTGGTTTTTAGAGATGAAACAGTTGGGATTCAGGACCTGTTTCAAACTCTTCATTTTTTTTTTTTTTTTTGAGATAGAGTCTCGCTCTGTCACCCAGGCTGGAGTGCAGTGGTGTGATCTTGGCTCATTGCAACCTTCGCCTCCCAGGTTCAAGCAATTTTCCTGCCTCAGCCTCCCAAGTAGCTGGGATTACAGGTGCATGCCACCACACCTGGCTGATTTTTGTATTTTCAGCAGAGACGGGGTTTCACCATGTTGGCCAGGCTGGTCTCCAACTCCTGACCTCAGGTGATGTGCCCGCCTCAGCCTCCCAAAGTGCAGGGATTACAGGCATGAGCCACAGCGCCCTGCCCAACCCCTTTAATTTTCATGCTTTTGTCTTTCATTTTGACCATGAAGACTTGAGAAGACACTTGTTCAGGATCAAACCAGAGCCAGAGCTAAAACCTGGGTATTATGATGCTTAGCTCTGGAACTTTCTTCAATGTTGTGTTCTACACACCCTAGGCAGCACATGAAAGATGGCAGGGCTCCCTACGCAGTAAGCCTTTCATATCTTCACCTTTATTTGACTTGATGAGAATTATGCAGGAACCAAAATTTGCAGGTGACGTTCCCACGATGAAGGATTTGCTGCAATGCCACATTCATCACAGAACTCATAAGAGCAGTGCCTACAGTTTGGAAATCCTTCTTCCTTGACAAATGATATATTTCATTTATTTCCCATGATCTTCTTGCATTATTTCAATATTATTAATACTTGGCAAATATATTAAAAAAGTAATAAACTGGCAATTATGATTGTGCTATGGACCCTAAACTGCAATTATTCATTACGTTTCAATTATTAACTTCCCTTCAAATGTCTTTCAGCGAAGACTGTAAGAAGAAAAAAAAATACCGATGAAGCTCTGTGCCCTGGTTCCTGGAGATCTATGTTTCACTCTGACTTGACATTTTTCTGATTTATTTGCTATCCCAGGGCTAGAGGAATCAAAATAATAATAAAAAAGTCCTCGCTACTTAATAAACAATAACCATCAACACTTTATATTTATATAGAGCTTTTTAACCCTTCCTAGTGCCTGAGTATGACTGCATTTTATTTTAAAACAAGGCTCATGAAGTATGTGGCTCCAATAAGTGGCCCTATTTATTAATGGGGGACACAGAGACACATCAGAGACTGGGCACAGCAGACACTCAGATGGTGAGACTTCCCACCACCCACACCCCTTCACCACCACTCCCCACCATAGCGTCTCAGCCCCAGCCCCAGTTCCAAGGCAAATCTTGACCTAAGGAGAAAGTCAATCACTGAGACTGATGGAAAGGGTGATGATGACAGGAGTAGCTCTCCTCTGAACTTGCACCGGGACCTAAGTGCTGGGTACATGTTACTTTGTCCAATTTTCCCAAGTTCCCAATGGGGAAGACATAGTAATAATTCCACTTTATGGAAATCTTAGGAGAGTTGCCCAAAGGCCCACGGCTAGTATCTAGGAGTACAACTACAGCGAATGACAACCATGATGATGGTTGCATGAATTCAACATTGACCATGTGCTAAGTACATTTGTAGACTTTATAAATGAGAATCCTGAGGATCAAAGGACTTGCTCAAAGTCAGTAACAACCAGCATGTTGCTCACCTCTCCACCAGCAACTCTGCCTTCAGCTCCCACCAAGCACGTGCGTGTCATCCCATCTGATGTACCGCCCCATTACTATTTTTCCTTTCACTGCCAAAGGAAAAGCAGCGATGGGAACAGGAGAGAGGGATGTCTATGGATATAGTTGCCTTGGAGAGATCCTCCCACCAGAATTTGGCTCATGATTAGCCCTCAAAGCAATTCTACACCCTCCACCTGCTCCCACTTCTCACATTATCCCTGTAGAAGTACGACAAATGACAGCTATAAAGGACATGAAGAATTCCTTTTTCTTTTCAAATAAGCAAATTGCATTAAATTTTAATGATGGTCATTATGGACTGGTTTGTCTTTGGCACTGAAGCAAGTCCTCTGGTCCCCTTTGAAGAGTTACATTTGCACAGATTAATTATCTGCAATTTTGTCCGACACGTCTTTATCCCAGTCATCACACTGCGAAACCTTGTTCCCATCTGGGCAGAGCTCAATGATGTAGCACTTTGGCCTTTACAATGTGCACAATAAATATTTTAGATTTTCTGATGAATGACTTGCTCTCATGGCAAGGCTGCAGGGATAGAGTTTTGCAGGGACAGAAGGAGGAAGAAGTGGAGCAAATCTCAAAATGAGAGTCACTTTCAGGCTTCACAAAGAGGGGCTGGGTGCCAGGCAGAAGAGGTGGCTTTCCTGGTCAGATGCCACTGCAGATCCGGAATCACACTGGAGTTGCTTTCTGAAATGCCTGACTGTGTCCTTCTTCTTGACAGGGCTCACTTTCCTGGGTTGACTCTCTTCCAAGGAGCACATTTAATCTTCTCAATTTCAGGAACCCCCACTGAGACCAAAGTTTCCGCTGAAAGAAATGTGCGATTTTATGTAAGCTGGTCCATAGAAAACTCAATAAAGCAACCAGTGTAACATTCAAGGTAACAAGTGAATAGTTCATGGAACACTCAGTTGAATAGTCTGTGGAACGCTCAGTGAAATGATCAATGTAACATTCAATTGGTACTTTGTACTCCATTCATTCAACAATTCAATTTTCCATAAAGCATCCACTTGGTCCTTTAAAGCTCTGGACCAGATCATACCATTTACCTTTTAAAAATATTCACTGGTTTCCTATTACACTTAGAATAATATACTAACTCCTGACCATGTACTTAAGCCTCTGACATAAATCATAACCACCTCACCCATTCATCGCCCCTCACAATACTCCATCCACACAGGCCTTTGATCATCTTCCATGAACTCACAGAGCATGTTTCTGCCCCAGGACCTTGACACTTGTTCCTCTCTTTTCCCAGAATACTCTCCCTTGGGATCTTTCCACGGTTGTCTTCTTGTTGTCATCCATGTTTCAACTCAAATGTTCTATCAAATGTCTGAGCACATATTCTTGAACTGAGCTAAGGTAATCCCTTCATCTCAGCCATTCACCACCAATTACTTTATCAGCTCTCGTCACTGTTTGAACTTGCGTGCTTTGTTTCTGTGTGTTTTACTTGTTGATTATCTGCTTCCAGTTCAATATAAGCTCCATAAAGGTAGGGACTTTATTTATGTTGTTTATCATGGTATCCCTACTGCTTAGAATGTGGCTCATCACAGTGTCATTGCACAGCAAACATCTGTTGAATGAATGAATATTTCTTGAGCACTAGTGATATGCAGGTTGTATGCTGAGCACCTGGAATACAGCACTAAATGAGACACGCGGTTTTCTTTAATGGACCCCTTTACATGCTAGTAAGATATTTGGCTGTTCATTTTTCATGGCCTTGGATAGCAGCTCTGGGAGGCAAACGCACCTAGACAGGACTGACTGGTGTCTAATTTTGGTCATGATACTAGCGTCAGGTTCAGAAGTCCTAGAGGTTTTAGTGTTGAAAGAATTTTTAGAGATCATGACATCCAAATGTCCCTATTTATAAGTCCCAGCAAGAGGGTGTGCCGTGGTCAAGTTTACACAGAGAGTTAAAGGCAGAGTGAAAATTAACATGTATGACTTTTGACTCCAAAAGTTATGTTCATTCAATTTTATTGTCTCTATACTAGGATCTGGGTTCTGAGCAGCCTACAAATTGTTTTAAAAGAAAAATTTATACTAGCACATTCCAATTAAAACCCATCACATCAAGATTGGTGTGTTGGAGCTGAACTCCAAGTAGTACCACAAAAGACCTTACTGGGTACTGGCGTCAGATAAGCATTCCCACTGGCTCCTCCATGAGCAATCCACCTTTCCATTCTGTCTTCCAACAGATTTTCAGTGCCTCTCTTATGCTAGGACACAAAAATAGCTAGAGTTGCTATGAATTCAACTTTACTTCTCATCTACATGAGGTAGGTTCCCTGTCTCATTACAGAGGTATTTGCCAAGAGAATGTTCCTCATTTCTAGTTCACAGAGAATTCTACAGCATTTTCCATTAAATATCTGATTGACAATACCTCTGAGTGCTTCACAGATTATTCAGTTTTCCCATGGACTATTCAATTGACTGTTACATTGATCATTTCACTGAGGGTTCCACAGACTATTCAACCGAGTGTCCCATGAATTATTCAACTGTTATCTTGATACCTTGAATGTTACACTGGTCACTTCATTGAGTTTTCCATGGATGAGTGCACTGAACATGGCACATTTCTTTCAGCAGAAACTTTGGTCTCAGATGGAGTTCCTAAGATTGTGAAGGTTTTCTGCGTGGCTCAAGAGGTCCTTCTATTTCTATTATCCTGCTGTGGCAGAACCCTTCAGTGCCCACTCCTTGAGGAAAACCAACATGGCTTCCCTTCTGATAACTCTCACAGCAGTTTCAAACGTGGCCATAAAAAGCAGTACTTGATTTCCCAGCTGAAACACCTCTTTTTCCAGTGTCCCAAGGAGGGGGTTGGAATGGGATAAGTTATGTTGTGGTTTTAGGCATTAATGAATCTGAGAAACTAAATTATTGAATTTTGCAATGCAAATTATATTTTGAACAGAAATTCTTCATTTCCGAATGCTAAAGACTCATAAAGAATGTCAATGGTTTATGAATTAGGCCATTAGCATGCAATTTGTGATTCAAACAGCACACCAGCATGGTGTAATAAGTAACTATATAAAGAGTAGTGATGTTGTCTACATTTTCAAAATATTTTGCTTAATGCATTAGAAAGTTTTCAAGAGGTTGCAATGGGTCTTCCTTCCTTCCTCACTCCTCCCTCCCTCCCTTCCTTCTTCCCTCTGTCCTTGTTTTTGAGACAGAGTGTCGCTCTGCTGCCCAGGCTGCAGTGCAGGTGCACGATCCTGGCTCACTACAACCTCCACTTCCCGGTTCAAGCCATTCTCCTGCCTCAGCCTCCTGAGTAGCTGGGATTACAGGCATATGCCATCACATTCTGCTGATTTTTGCATTTTTAGTAGAGATGGGGTTTCTCCAAGTTGGCCAGGCTGGTTTTGAACTCCTGGCCTCAAGCAATCCACCCGCCCTGGCCTCCCAAAGTGCTGGGATTATAGGCATGAGCCACTATGCCCGGCCCCTCCTTCTTTTCCAGACTTCCTTCCCAACCCCAATTCTCTCCCTCCCTCCCATCCTTCTCTGTTGGTTAACTACATTTCCCTCCCTCCCTCCCTTTCTCCCTCCCTCCCTTCATCCCTCCCACTTTCCCTTCTTCCCGCCTTCTTTTTCTCCTCCCTCCCTTGCTGTCTTCCTTTCTCTCTCCTTCCCTGTCTCCTTCCTTCCTTCTCTCTCATTCTCCTTCCATTGGCTACATTAGCTACTACTCCTGTGCTTCCCAGTCTAGTTTTTGCCAGGTTAGATTATTGGAGCTGAAAGAGTTTTAAGAACCAATCTAGACTAGTCCCACTCGTTTTAGAGATGAGAACCCCAAGACCCAGAGAGTGAGTCATGTCCAAGCTGCCACAGGGATCGCGCCAGGTAGAGCCAGGTCTCTGCAATGCTAACCCCCTCAATGGACTCCATCATGCCAGTGAGCAATTGACTCATCTCAGACACTTTCCTGAGAGTGGGTTTGCATGGAGGGAGAGAGATTAGGGCACTGGCTCTCAAGTGAGATTAGAAGGTGGGAAAGAGGTGAGAAACTGGAGGCAAAAAAAGGAAGTGTCAGGAAAAAGCTAATGCAAATGTCATCAACTGTACAGTTCACTGACGGGGATGACTTGATCTCAAGGCAACTGGGACAGCAAGTTAGAACTGGTGTGAAGTAAAATTTCAGTTCAGTTAAAAAACTAAGGTTTCACAATTAGAACCATCAGTCAAAGAAGGAACTGCCTGGTGAAGTGGTGCACATTCCAGCACGTAGAGAATTTCAGGTTGAGTGCAAATACTACTTCAGAGAAATGCAAGAGCCTAAAATTCTTCCAGCTTAGTGGTGGTCAACCTTGGCTGCACCTCAGAATCATCTCGGAGAGATTTGAAAGCTCTCTCCATGCCCAAGCCACAGTGTTTGTCGATGAAATCAAAAGTTCTGGGTGTGCAACTTAAGGCATCAGGAATTTTTTTTTTTTTTTTGAGACGGAGTTTCGCTCTTATTACCCAGGCTGGAGTGCAATGGCACGATCTCGGCTCACTGCAACCTCCGTCTCCCGGGTCCAAGCGACTTTTAAAAATTTTATTTTTTTGAAATGCAATGGCATGATCTTGGCTCACCACAACCTTTACCTCCCAGGTTCAAGCGACCCTCCTGCCCCAGCCTCCTGAGTAGCTGAGATTACAGGCATGTTCCACCATGCCTGGCTAAGTTTGTATTTTTAGTAAAGACAGGGTTTCTCCCTGTTGGCCAGGCTAGTCTTGAACTCCCAACCTCAAGTGATCTGCCCACCTCAGCCTCCCAAAGTGTTGAGGTTACAGGTATGAGCCAACGTGCCTGACCCGAGGTCTTTTTAAAAAAAGTTTTCTTTTAAGAATTCCACAGCACTTTGGGAGGCCGAGGCGGGTGGATCACGAGGTCAAGAGATCGAGACCATCCTGGTCAACACGGTGAAACCCCGTCTCTACTAAAAATACAAAAAATTAGCTGGGCATTGTGGCGTGTGCCTATAATCCCAGCTACTCAGGAGGCTGAGGCAAGAGAATTGCCTGAACCCAGGAGGCGGAGGTTGCGGTGAGCCGAGATAGCGCCATTGCACTCCAGCCTGGGTAACATGAGCGAAACTCCGTCTCAAAAAAAAAAAAAAAAAAAAAAAAAAAAGAATTCCAATGTTCAGCTAGGATTCGGAACTACTAGTAAGCCCAGTGGTTCTAAAATTTTAGTGTGCGTGAGAAACACCTACGAAGCTAATTATCAATGTAGGATCCTGGATGTCTCTGCCTACCTATGCCAATTCAGTTCATCTGAAGGGGGTCCTGGGAATCAGCATTTGAACAAACAACCTAGATAACACTGATGCTGTTGATCTGAGGACCACAGTCTTAGAAACACTCCCTGTCCACTTCTCCATGTGATATTCCATTCTCTTCAACAAATGTCCCTGCTAGTTAACCAGCTGCCACTTTGCTGCTTCTAGCAACAAGGAGGAACCAATTTCAATAATGGGTTAATTGCACATAAGAGACTTCTGACTTAAGGGCAACTGTCTCAGGTAGATTTGGGGAGTCCTGGTTGAATCATTTTGCAATAGCAGTACTCAACTTCTAGCTCCAGGGATGTACATGTAATCCCAGCCTTGAGTGGAAAGCCAATGCTAAGAGAGAAATAACCTTCATCCAAGTCTAGCTGTTCTCTTCCCATATTGATGGAGGATTTTTGGTCATCCTTGCTTTTCACCAATCCAGCTGCAATCTCTTCCAGGTAGCCAAGATGCTGAGGATTTTGCTGTCTTCTCCAAATAATTCTCTAATGTCCTCTTCTGAGAGTGCCTTTCCCACTTTTCAGGAAAGACCTTCAAAATCAATAGTCCTGTTCACAGCTCTAATGAAATAGACAACATCTAGAGTCTGCCGGGGATTCCTGCAGCAGCTGTTTTCCAGGAAGATGGCAAATAATAGCATTATTCAAATGACCAGAAGCAAAACAGCCCCCTACCAAGCGTGCCTTGCAAATTCTCGCATTCTGTAATGGAGTGTCTTCAGAAGCACACACAGGGAGGATGCTCAGTGACTGATGGCCAGAAGGCAAAGAGCTCACCTTGGGCTATGAAATATTCAGAAGTTAACTTAGCACCCTCATGCTTTATCAAGAAGAAGCACCCTCATGCATTTTAAAATTATTTTGTAAATCATGTTGAAGGCAGGCAATGCAGATTTACCACCATGGCTGCGATTTAAATACCGGGTTATACCCTCATTATGTCAACATCAAAAGCCTGTTGGGCTCTTCTTTGTGAAAGCATGCCCCCCTCCTCAACACTGGCTTCCAAGAGATGCTCCCCATTGGTGTGAGAGGTTGAGGAAGGGTATGATTGGAGGCTTTGAAAGAACTGACTGTGTTTGGGGGGAGCCGATCAGAAGGGGCGGCGGAGTGCTGATGCCTATTAACTAGGAAAGCGTGGTGAGGTGCGTGAGCCATGTGTGTCTTCTGGAGCAGAGTGGGGCAGCAGGGTGAAGCGAGATGCATCTTCCTTCTTTATCAGAACGTACTAATTCCTTCAAGAGAGAAAGTGTGTGTGTGTGTGTGTGTGTGTGTATGTTTCTGCACCCTGGGTGAATAAATTCATATCGGAAACTATCAGGAAACTAGGTTGGGCATGGTGGCTCACTTTACTCTTTGGGAGGCCAAGGTGGGCAGATCACTTGAACCCAGGAGTTCAAGGCCAGCCTGGGCAACGTGGCGAAACCCGATCTCTACCAAAACCTAACCTGGCATGGTGGCATGTGCCTGTGATCCCAGCTACATCACTGCACTCCAGCCTGGGCAACACAGGGAGACCTTGTCTCAAAAACAAACAATCCAACAAACAAAAAGGAGGAAATGATCAGGAAGCTGGAGACCCAGTCTAGGTGATGAGGAGGGGGAAGAAATAACTTGCAGATAGCTCACAGAACCCCTCGCTTTGCACCCCGCATTGTGGGGAGACAGGGTCATGGCGTGGATTTGAAATCAGATCTTGTTTAGTAGCTGTTTGCAACTGTGTGGCTTTGGACAAGTTACTAAACCTCTCTGAGCAGTTTCCTTTTCTGTAAAGAGGGGCCCCAAACTACTGCCTTCACTAGTCCCATGTAAGAATGAAAAGACACAGCACAAGAAGGGGGCTTAGAGTACAGACTCAATACTGTTTGGCTAAAACCATGCAACATTCCATGATTGGAAAAAAAAAAAAATCTTACCACAGACTAGAAATCTTATTTGGGCTTTACAGATGTTATCTTATTTTCTGCTCACAGCAAACCCAGGGAAAGTGTCCATTTTATGCTCATCTCACAGACAAGGGGACAGAGGTTCAGATAAGCAACGAGCCTCAAAGCACACAGACACTAACAGGCAGAGGCAGGATTTCAATTTGGGTGTCCCTGACACCAAGGCTGGAGCTTTTCTGCTTACCCCTGCTGCCTCCCTTCCCTGGAGGGAAGATCTCATGGCTTCAAGATCTTGGGAGCTGTGAGGGCCCATGAGTTGAGCAGTGAGGGAATGCACATTTATTTATTTATTGAGACACAGTTTCACTCTGTTGCCCAGGCTGGAGTGCAGTACGTGCTCTCGGCTCACTGCAACCCCTGCCTCCCAGGTTCAAGCAATTTTCCTGCCTCAGCCTTTTGAGTAGCTGGGAGGTGTGGGCCACTATGCCTGGCTAATTTTTTATATGATTATTAGGGACAGGGGTTCGCCTTGTTGGCCAGGTTGGTGTTGAACTCCTAATCTCAAGTGATCTACCCGCCTCTGCCTCCCAAAGTACTGGGATTATAGGTGTGAGCCACTGCGCCTGGCTGGGAATGCCCATGTATTAAGCACAGGTTGTATACCTGTCACTAATGAAACACCATGCTGTCTCTGCATGTGGCTCATTCTCCCTGTTTAGGATCTCGATTGCATTGGCAATCCAGTGGAGGATACCGGGAAAAACACTAGATGTGAATACAGTTTATCAGAATGCAAATGATTCCAGGCCTTGAATCCCTGCCTGACAAATGAGGGGCTCAGCTTGGTAATCTACAAAACACTTTCCTTTGCAGCTCTACCCTCAGGTGGGAACATTTGTTGAGCTTTGGAACATTACTTTCATGGAAGGTGAGCTAGTTCTACCCCAGGAACTCTGCACATGCTGGGCTTTCCACCAAAATGCCCTTCCTTACCAGTTGGGCACCTCTGGCCCTTTTTCATCATCAGATCTCACTCTCTGGTGAGAGAGGGCACCCTAGCCAAAGCAGTGCCCCTGTCTTGTTCCTCTTTTGTGCCACCGTTTTCCTTCCCAGCAGGTAGCACAATCTATAATCACTGTGTTTAGTGACTCATCTCTGTTTGTTGTCGCTTTTCCTCCAGGAGAATATAAGCAACTGTCTGTTCCCTGCTACATTCGCAGCTCTGGAAATGTCACTTGGCACAAGACGGTTGCTTACTAAATATTGCTGGATGGATGAAAGAAAGGACCAGTGGCGCCCCTTCACCATCCTGAGTCCCAGTTGGCTTACCTGCATCACCAGTCTGATCTAGGGTAGCTGTACCCAAGGTCATGCATGCTAGTGCTCCTAGGAGGCACTGGGCCTGCAGCAGAGAGCTCAGCAAATGCTGCTTCCCTCTCCCCTTCTCCACCTTGGGCCTGGCTTTGCCTTGGGAGAGGGAGACATTCTGTGTACCTGCTTCAACATGGCAGCCTAAGACTGATGGGCACAAGTTGGCATTGAAGGGCGGTGGCCCTTCTCAGCGAGGTCGATTCTGAGCACTGTATTTCTGCAGTTCCTGGGTTCAAACTTCTGCAACTTATCCCCTGTGTGTGTTCATCCACTGCTTCTCTCTTTCTCCCCAGACCTTCCCCATCCCTCAGGGAGTGCGCCAGCCTCTCACACTCCTGCTCTCCCTCCTCCCTCCTGCTCTTTCACCTACTCTACCTGTCTCTTCCCTTTCACTACCTCAATTCTCCTCTCCCTCTAACTCAACTATCCCCTCCATTTTTTTTTTTTTTTTTTTTTTGAGATGGAGTTTCGCTCTTGTTGTCCAGGCTGGAGTGCAGTGGCACACTCTCGGCTCATCAAAAACTCCACCTTCTGGGTTCAAGTGATTCTCCTGCCTCAGCCTCCCAAGTAGCTGGGATTGCAGGCACCTGCCACCACGCCCAGCTAAGTTTTGTATTTTTAGTAGAGTCGGGGTTTCACCATGTTGGCCTGGCTGGTCTCGAATTCTTGACCTCATGATCCACCTGCCTCAGCCTGCCAAAGTGCTGGGATTACAGGCATGCACCACTGTGCCTGGCCCATTCTTGCGGACACTAGCAAATATCTACTACTCCCTGAACCAAGTACTATGCTAAGCACTTTACATGGATATTTTAATACTCAGAACAATCCCCCTCAAATCCCCAAATTGTACCTAAATGATCTCCGGTGAGCGAGAAAAAAGAGGTGAAATGACCGGCCTACAGCACCACTGGGAGGGGAAGAGCTGGGGCTTGAACCCCGGCAGTCTGCCTTTATGCTCTCAACCACCACTTTAGCATCTCTACCTCTTTCTATGAATTTACTCCAACTTCTAAGAGTCTACCGCCAACTCCCCTCTCTCCATTTTCTCTTTCCTCTTCTAACCCATTTCCACTGTTTCCTTGTCATTCTTTTGATTCAGATATAATTCATATCAGAAAATTGACCATTTAAAATTATACGTTCCGCAGTGTTAGTATATCCACAAAGTTGCGCAACCATCATCGCTAATTCCAAAGCACTCTCATCACCTCCAAAAGAAACTCCATACCTATTAGCACTGATCCTCCCCCAATTTCCTCCCAAACCCCAGCCCTAGGCACCCATTAATCTATTTTCTGCCTCTACTGATTTTCCTAGTCTAACATTTAATATAAATAGAATTTTACGGTATGTTACCTTTTGTGTCTGACTTATTTTACTTAGCATCCGCGCTCTTTTTCTCTAGCTCTTTGGTTTTTTTTTTTTTTTTTTTTTTAGGTGGAGTCTTGCTCTTGCTGCCCAGACTGGAGTGCAGTGGCCTGATCGTGGCTCCCTGCAACCTCTGCCTCCCAGGTTCAAGCGATTTTCCTACCTCAGCCTCCTAAGTAGCTGGGATTACAGGTGCCTGCTACTACGCCCAACTAATTTTTGTATTTTTTGTAGGGACAGGCAGGGTTTCACCATGTTGGCCAGGGTGTCTCAAACTCCTGACCTCTGATGATCCACCCACCTAGGCCTCCCAAAGTGCTGGGATTACATGCGTGAGCTGCTGCACCCAGGCTACTCAGCATGTTTTCATTTCCAAAGTTTAAGGTGTGGGTGGCAGGAGAATGTTCACGGGTTGGTGAGAAGCCACTAATTTAACTCATGTTTATTAACTCATCTTGTAGACCAGGGGATTGGTGGGCATTACTGTGGCTAGATTGGAGGGTGTATTGTCTGCTCTTGCATTGCCATAAGAAATATTTGAGACTGGGTAATTTATAAAGAAAAGAGACTTGATTGTCTTACATTTTTGCAGGCTGTACAGGAAGCATAGTGGCTTCTCCTTCTGGGGAGGTCTCAGGAAACTTACAATCATGGAGGAAGGTGAAGGAGAAAGAAGGCGGAGCTTTATTACTCTGTATCAGAGCAGCATGAGAAGCCCCAGAAAGTACTGGATAGCCAAGAATTAATAAAGGCAAGAACCAAGTCTACTCTGGGACATGAGCTCAAGAATCCATGATGTTTCTCATTGGAGTGCATTAGATCCAATGACATGCAGCTTCTAAATCTTGGTCCTCCAAATATCAGTTTCCCAGTAGGGAATCCAATTTTCCCAGGTCCAGTCAGGTGCTCATGCCTGGGATCATTCCGCTACGGTTCTGTTGGTAGAGGAGGGGTGTTCTATATATAGTGGGGTCATTATTGTGAGACAGACAGACATCCCATGAGGTCTAAGTGTGCTAGTGCTGGGAGGTATTGTCCACATCCCTTTGTTTTTCTGTCTCCATTCCAAGAAAAGACAATGTGAAGCTTATCTTTTTGCTTTGCGACAAATCAAGATATAAACCAAGAAAGCAGAAACTAGAGGAGAAGGCTACATGGGGAACACTAACCTTTTAGGGTACAGTGATCCTGCCCCTAATTAACCTGGCTCAGAAAGTGGATCCATAAGATAATACGGGGCAAGGTGGGTAAGGAACGCGCTATGAGAAGGGAGTGATGAGAAGGACAAACAGCTCTCCCACATCCAGAGAGTTTAAATAATAGTCTGTTCTGCATGTAAGACCCACGGTGTCCAGAGAGGAGAAACGGCAGCGAGCTCATTTGGAAAGCCCGAACTCTCATCTTGACTGTGATACAAAATAAATACTGGATCTATCAGAACAATTGGATGGTCTTGTTTTTGTCAGTTACAACATGGTAAGCTCAACCCCACATCGATTTCTGGGATGGCAAAATCAGTAGCAACCGAGGCAAAGCACTGTTAACGACAAGACAATTTCATCAAGCAAAATCTCACAAATAATATACTGTTGTTTGTCATCAAGACACTTAATACACCAGGGGCTGCTCCCAAAGCTCCCATAATCAGTTTTTGCTAATTTACCAATTCTGTGGCTCCATGAGGGTGCTAGTAATTTCATATTTTACACACCCACAGAGGTTACGGTAATTGATTCAGTTCTAGAAAGTGCTGTAATGACTTTGAATGAACTTGAAAGGTTTTGCATTTGTTTTCAGAGGCTGTTAGAGAGAGTGATTCAAACTCTGCCACACGGGCACCATTTGTAAAGGTTGGACATGAAAACGACGGATTAGCTTTTCTCGGAGACAGCTACCTTCTTGTTATAACCTCCCGGCTCACGAGGCAGGCTGGGCTTGGCACTGAAACACTCAACTTCCTTTTTATCTGTATCTTGATGGTGGCAGAAATCATCTCTGAACATTCGAAGGAAAAAAAGGCAATTATTGAAAAATCCTCCTAGAATGACTTGGCTTTT
This sequence comes from Sapajus apella, assembly GCF_009761245.1. Classification (NCBI taxonomy): domain Eukaryota; kingdom Metazoa; phylum Chordata; class Mammalia; order Primates; family Cebidae; genus Sapajus; species Sapajus apella. Next base: position 5,626,285 of record NW_022437039.1, on the reverse strand, counting down.
TGAATTCAATTTCTTTAACAAACACCCAAAAAGTAAGTTGGCGAAGATGAGAAGTTGTAGAAATTTTCTTCTTGACTTTGGCACTCCTGAAACTATATATATTCAACTTCACTTTGCCCCCAGGTGTCTCTTTTAAGCTGGTTAGGCCTGACTATGAAGACAATGGCAAGAGGAACTTGGAGCCCTGTTGTAGCATGGTTTTTGCAACTTTTAAGGAGGGTTTTCTATGTGCCTGACACTGTGCTGAGCACTTTGTACAATGAGAGCATTGAAGCTGAATGAATCCCTTTAAGGTGGCTCAACCCATTTCACACATTGTAAAATTGAGGCGCACCAAAGCTAAATATGGGCGGGCTTCCCAGTCTGTCTGGTTACAATGCCTGTGCCTTTAACCATCCTCCTGTTGTGCTAGCCTACCAGTGGTGTACTGGTAAATGTTTAACAACCAGGTTTCTGAAAACAAAACCAAAAACAACTAACTCTGATTCATAGCGTCTGTTTATTGTTGTGGTGTAAATACTCCCGCCACAGTTAATTTAAGCAGTTAAGCTACTGATGTGATGTTGAGGAGTAAGGAAGGGATGTGCAAGTGATGGTACGAGATAGGACTTTACTCTGGACCAGACTGAAGACTGGCTGAGACAGGGAAGAGGCAAAAAGCACCTGTCCAGCAGACATGCCCCTCAGCGCCAGGTCAGTTGATCATCACCATGACAACACCCAGAAGTTTCCATCTTTTTTCGTAGCAACAGCCAGGAAGTTACAGTATCACCCTTTTTCTAGACCTTTCTGAAAAACCCGCCACTTCATTTGCACGTAATTAAAGCTGGGTATAATTACGACTGCAGACTTGCCCGTAAGCTGCTACTTTCAAAGCACTGCTTATGGAGTAGCCCTGCTCTGCAGCAGCGATCATGAAGCTGTAACACGACCGCTGCCTCATTAAAGCTAAGTTTTCTTCTACCGCCAGCTTGTTCTTGAGTTCTTTCCCGAGTGAAGCCAAGAATCTTTGTGGGCTAAGCTCCAGTTTTGGGGCTCACCTGCCTTGCCTCACAAGGCCAGCTCTCAGGCTGGTGTAATACCAACCACATAAAGTTTCCTATGAACTGAGTTTCATCTATTCATAAACTCACCTTGCACTGCATTTTCTGATTTGTGTCCAGTATTACAGCTCAGATTGCTTTTCCCTGTAGCCTCGCGTTGTCTCTCAGACTAAGTGTTGGACGCTATCACTAAGGCCCTGTCTTCTGATTCACTCCCCGAGTGTAAACATCCTACCCCTGCTGGAATGACCTTCACTCTGAGAACCGGACTTTCACAGAACCCATTTCAGAAAGACGACAACATCTCAGTCAGCTGCAGTGTTTGAGGTGTTCGCTCATGAGGGTGTGTGGGACATTTTCAATAACTGAGTGTTCTGGTTAGCCGAGAGGTGAACTTTAAGCCCACTCACACAATCCCACGTTGGAACCAGCATGAGTGGGTGGAGAATGCACAGAGGACACTTAAATGGGCGAGAAATGACTTAGAGGAGCTGCCCGACTTCTGGGGTGGAAAAGAAGCCCCTCTTCACGCTCAACAGGAACGGAGGCTCCGGAAGCCATTTAGGAGTTGCTGTCAGTCAGTGAGGGATGAGATTCTGGGTAAGGCTCCCTGAAGGGCAATTAGATCATATACAAAACAGTCTCATCTTTGTCCTGAGACTGCTCTTGGGAGAAGGTGGCAGAGTTGAATATACAATGAGGAAATGAACCAATGAGAAACGGTGAAACCTGTATCTCAAGGGAGCCTCAGGAGTTAGGTTGGAGACTTTGGTGGCCAGGATTGGGCTGTGGGCGGTGTCCAGGGACAGTGGAGGAGGAGCGGGGGGACACCAGGCAGTTGCTGCGGCAGGCTGACAGAAAGGTAGTGCTCAAGGCTTACTGAACACCCTGTGTGAGGCTGGATGCTTTATAGGTGGTGCTCTGTTTTATCCTCATAAGAGTCCTTTTGTAGCAATGAAGCTGAGAACAGCTGTGATTAGGCACCCAGTTATATCACTGCTGTGGTCTGCAGTCACGCCTGGGTTTTCTGATTCCTCCTCTCACCGTGTAGAAGGCAACACTTTCCTCCAGCCCCTCCCATTCTTTCCTTGCTGGGCTATTTCTTCTCTGTCTTGAAGCTCCTGGCCTTTGAAGCTACTATTTCTTGAGTTCTTAATAAGCTAAAGCACCTGACTAAAGGCTCTGCAGCCAATGTTTCCAGTAAATACACCCAACAGTGCAGCGCGGTGAGTGCTCGCTATTCCTACCACCATTTTTCCCAATGAGATTTCTTATTTGCAGAGGGGTGGTCACCTGTCCAAGGTCACACTGTGAGTGCATGGCAGAGCTGGGCTACAAACAGTGATGATATCTTGCCTTCTACTCTTCCGATGGGCTTAAGACCAACACATTTCAAATCCTTATCTAGGAAACAGCATTTGTGGAAGAGAAGAGGATGGTGGTTTGATGGACAGCCTAGGAAGTGAACCACCATGTCTGGCTATTTATTTGATCTGGCTATTATTTTTGGTAGAGATGGGGTTTGACCATGTTGGCCAGGTTGGTCTTGAACTCCTGATCTTAAGAGATCCACCCACCTCGGCCTCCCAAAGTGCTGGGATTACAGACATGAGCGTCCGCATCTGCCCACTTGCTTCCTTTTCATAGTATCACCATCGCCAAGAAATTAAAAATGTACGTACCTAATATTGCATTAGGTACATATTGCAGCTTTCTCCTTAATATCCATTGCTATTTACCCCAGCCTCAGGCTGACACTATCACAGACTGGAGTTTCAGACTTCCCTTGACTTAGGTTCCGGGACAACATCTCTCAAAGGGTGGTGCATGAACCACCTGCACTGAACAAACGGAACCAGAATCTCTGGGGTGGGGCCAGAACTTGCATTTGAAAGACACTCCTAGGTGAGCTGATGCACTTGAATATCTGGGAATGATGCTCTGAATTTGTTCCTGAACAGGCATTATGGGGCATACATATCTGGACTTGGTGTGATTCTGTATTATCAAGGGAAAAGGGTGAGGAGAAAGAAAAACACAATCTCTCTGACAACAAGGCAAACAGAGGAGCTCATAAAGCAAAATACTATGGAAAAGCATGGAAAGTGAGATGAATTCTGCCTCAAAGGACTTTAATGAGGATTGAAGAAGAAAGGAGGGTTTAGAGTGAGATTCGCAGGATATTGAGATCATGTGGTGTGGAAAAGGAGTCCTCGAAAGAATGAAAAAGGAGGAATGGGTTGTAAGACCTGGGCAGAAAGGAATGTGTAACCACCACGGTCTGCTCCACAGGCTGCGGAAATAGCTCGAGCAAGGGATGATGATAAAGATGGACAAACATGGACTGTGTTTTGGAAATCACAACTGTGCAGGAGCATTGCAGATATCAAAGATACAGGGATAAAGCTGGAATTATGGACAGGAATAGTGAAGATCCTGAACATCATGGTGGTAATGAAAGGCTATTTGTCAAATACACACATCAAATTTGCCATTTCAACCACTGTTTAGTGTCCAGCTCAGTGGCATTAAGTACATTCACACTACTGGGCAACCATCACCATCATCCACCTCGAGAACGTTTCATCTTCCCAAACGAAAACTCTGCACCCGTTAAACATAAACTCCCCATTCTCTCTCCTCCCATGCCCTAGTAACCTTTATTTTACTTTCTGTCTCCATGAATTTGACTATTCCAGGTACCTCGTATAAGCAAATTATACAGTGTTTGTCCTTTTGTGTCTGGCTTATTTCATCTAGCATAATGTCTCGGGAAGTTTCATTCATATAGCAAGTATCTGACTTTCCTTCATTTTTAAGGCTAAATAGTATTCCATTGTAGGTGCATATAACATTTTTTAAAATCCACTCTTTCATTGATGGACAGTTGGTTTCTCATGTAATGTTTTCAAAACAAGAACTGTTATGTCTGGGATTGGATGGAGGAAATAGGTATTGGGCAGGTTTTTTTGTTTTGTTTTGTTTTTCTGAATTGGGGTCTTATGCTGTTGCCCATGCTGGAGTGCAATGGAGCCATCTCAGCTCACTACAGCCTCCACCTCCTGGGCTCAAGCAATCCTCCCGCCTCATCCTCCTGTGTAGCTGGGACTACAGGTGTGCCCCATCACTCCTGGCTAATTTAAAACATTTTTTTGATTGCCCAGGCTGGTCTTGAACTCATAGGCTCAAGCGATCCTCCCAAGGGTGTAGGTATTTAGAATAAGGGAGGTACTGCAAGCTCTTCTTTGTGGCCAGAAGAGGAATCTGGAGTCTGGCTAACCAAAAGAGATAATTATGAACTGGCAATGAGAGTATGGCTGCTATGTTCAAGAAAACCCTGTGATTGATTAGCTAGGCCTTCCTTGCACATAGAAGACGGAGTGACACCTACCAGATATTTGCATTCCTGGTCTAAATATTTGGACTTGGGTTATCTTCATAGCCCCACTGGGGAAAGGGTATCTCTAGCCCTTCAACCAGAGCCAAGGGAGGATCTTGGCAGTGTCTGAAGGGTCATTTCCAGCTTTAGGTTATAGCTCTGGCTTAAGAGGCTTGAACAATTCAGCCTCCGCCCTTGGCAATATCTTGAACTGAAGGATCAATAGTTTTTTTAACTTTTGTTTTCTCTTTCCTCTGCTGAATCATCAGTGGTGAGAGTGAAACAGTGCTGGAATTCTTGATCACAGGAATCTGGGAGAGTCCTCCTTCCAGAAAATAAGCATCAGCAGGTTGACCCAAAACTTGTATCGAAGTGAACTTTCTGAGGCAGGATGCTTTGGAAAAGCAGGGAGTCTGTCATTTGTGCCTGTCATCCCAAGTAATGTTGATTCATTCATTTGTAATGGGCTTCCCCTATTTTTCTAGCAATTCTTCTCTCTTTTTCTGTGGTGACAGTGCTTTGCTTCTCCCCAGGGGAAGTGCTCCTCTTCTATTCCCTGTGGCCTCAGTGGGGCTTTCCACCAAGGTGTCCTCAGTTCCAGCTCCCAGCCACATGGTGGTTCCAGGGTAAAGGCTGGCCAGTCAGAGTTTTTTATATCCCTGTCCCCAGAGCGTGATTCATGGAGAGAATCACATCCTAAACATGTCCTTTGAGAGTTTATACCCACACATGGCAAAAGCAGGGATCTTTCACTTAGATCAGGGATTGGCAAATTTTTTTTGTAAAGGGCACAGATGGTAGATATTTTAGGCTTTTTGGGCCATTCAGTTTCTGTTGCAGCTACTCAATGCTGGGGCCTATCGTGCAAAAGTGTTTTATGTATGCAAGATGATGACTAGACACATAAAATGGGAAGAAAAAATCTATAGCCATAGACTATAGATATTTCAGTGAATGGGTGTGGCTGTATTCCATTAAAACTTTATTTACAAAAACAAGCAGTGGGTTGGATTTGACCCATTGCCACTCCTTATCTTAAACTAAAACCACTGGAATGTAGAAATCTAGGTCTTGCCTCGTGAAGAGAGCCACCTTGAAATGAACTCAGGGAAAACAGAACTAAAATTAAAAGAGAATGAGCTTGGACAATAGTCACTGACCCCTGGATTTAGCCATACCTGAAGGCAGCTGCCCCTTGGACAGGCCAATTATGTCATCCAACATATTTTTTTACTGCCAATGGTAATTTGATATGGCTTCTTTCATTAAAGAGAGTCCTGGCTCCTAGGGACCTCTCCAGCCATCTGCTCTGAGAACCTTAACATTGTAAAATGAACCGGGAACGCCCATCAACAACCAAGCAGGAAGAGGAGAGGGACTTTTCAAAATCTCAGTTCAGAGGCCTCCACTGAACTTTCTCATTGGCCAGAAACAGGGAAACTGATCTTGTCCACGTACTCCCGGCCCCACCCAAGTCCCATATACTCTTTCAACCATTTATTTGTTTTCAACTATTTATTTGTTTTTTTTGAGACAGGGTCTCACTCTGTTGCCCAAGCCAGAGTGCAGTGGTGCCATCTCAGCTCACTGCAGCCTCCACCTGCTGGGCTCAAGCAATCCTCCCACCTCATCCTCCTGAGCAGCTGGGACTACAGGTGTGCCCCACCACTCCTGGCTCATTCAAAGCTTTTATTTTTATTTTTTTTAGAGACAGGTTTTCACTATGTGACCCAGGCTGGTCTTGAACTCATGGGCTGAAGTGATTCTCCCAAGGGGTTAGGTATTTAGAATAAGGGAGGTACTGCAAGCTCTTTTTTGTGGCCAGATGAGGACTCTAGGGTCTGGCTAACCAAAAAAGATAATTATGAACGGGTATTGATACATTCAGACATTCCAATACATCAAGTATTTGCCAGGCCCTGTGCCTTGACCTAGAAGGAAGAAGAACAGACACGTATTCCATTGAACAGTGCATGCCCAGTGTATGCTGTGGGCACCTGCATATCATATTTCATGCCATCCTCACAACAGCCGGAAGGAACGGGATTGTTATTTCTACCTTGCACATAAGGAATCATCAGCAATAGAACTGAAGAGGGTTAAGTGATTTGCTCACAGTAATCCAGATAGAAAGTGACGGATCTAGGATGTAAACCCAGCCCTGGAGGGTCAATCCATTTACCCCACCAATACCATTGCTGTCTTCCCTAAGAAGAGGCAGAGACTGGTGTTTCTGGTCCCTGTCATAGAAGCAGCACATTTATACAAAGCCTGCACCTTACACGGATGAGGAAAAGAGAGAAGGAAAGCCAATGGCGTCTGTCACCTGCCTCACCGGGAGCATTAGAAACAAGCATGGACCCGTTAGCTGTAAATACAGACTTCAGCTATTCTTTCAAGTAAATTGGTAGTGTTGTATTAGAAAATCTCTCTCTGCAAAATGCTAACACTGCAGTGGTGCTTAAATTTTATCTATGCAAGATGATTACTAGATACATAAAATGGGAAGGAAAAAATCTGCAACTGACAAGAGTTGGATACGTAATTATTACTTTTTTCCCTCTCTCCCAGCTTCTTTCCCAAACAGCTCTGGAGTGAAAGAGTTTCCTTATGGAGAAAGTTAACAATAAAACTGCTGACTGTAAGCGGGTACACGGCACTCAAAGGGGGATGTTGAGAAACTGGCAATCTCTGCTTTTCTGGAGAAGAATCAAAGACTTTTGTCACTGGTAAAAACAGTGATGGTTCCTACCAAATGCACTGGCACTTCGGATGTGGAAGAGTAGGCTCTGCCTCTGTTATGTCTGGGGCTAACTTGGCTGCCGATTTTTTTTTTTTTTTTTGAGACAGGGTCTTACTCTGTTGCCCACGCTGGAGAGCAGTGGCCCAATCACAGCTAACTGCAGCCTCAACCTCGATGCCCAAGCTGTCTTCCTGCCTCAGCCTCCTGGGTAGCTGGGACTACAGGTGCCCACCACCATACCCGGCTAATTTTATTTTTAGTTTTTGTAGGGACAGGGTTTCAGCATGTTGTCCAGGCTGGTCTCAAACTCCTGAGCTCAAGGGATCCACCCGCCTCGGCCTTCCAAAGTGTTGAGATGACACGTGTGAATCGCTGCACCCAGCCTGGAATTTTTGTTATAGGATATTGTTTGGCAGAGCCTGGGACATGAGCTCAAGACCTGGAACTGGGGAGGAGTGAAGCGAGAGGGAGGGAGGGAAGTCAGGGAGACATAGAGGGAGAGCGCAAAGAAAGATGCAAGGGATAGAAAGAAACGGAGAGGAGTCTTTCTCAGTGACTTTAACTGTGACATTCAACCCAAGAAAAGAAGGAAAATTCATGCCTTCACTTTGGAGGCTTTGAAAGTTTCTATGCCAGAGCTTAAGCTGACTGAGAGGACGTTTGAACACTCATGAAGAGCCCGCCCACAGCCTCAAGATGCACTGGTCTTCAGAGTGTAATGATGTCTGCACTGGCATCTCATCCGTGTTCTTCCAAGAGCTGAACCCATCAGCCTGGCCAGCCTGTTCCTCCCAGCAACAGCCTGAGAGCCATGAAGGACCCAGAAGACAGACACCCTGGGGGTATAGCATGAGTCTTCATCAACCTGGTCAGGGCCTTCTCCCAGCTTGGGCTGTCCAGCAGTGCCTGCATACTGGGGACACATTGACTCTGCACAGTCAGAGCCTGGCATGATGGCCCCTGGCGTGACCCTCATGCTTCCTTTGAATTAACATCATGGTGATCTAACCATGACCTGTGTTGACACTATGGCCACCAAGCAGCCTTAGAGGACACTCACAATGTAAGCAAGCACGGATCATGACTTGGACGGTGGAGGGTGTGGTGTTTGTGTGCACATAAAAAGTATGTGTTGTTTTTGTTTTATAAAGAGAATGCTGTTTTGGAGATACTTCCATATTTGCAGTAATAAAGCTACATCATTATTGCTAAATGGTTTTCTGTAGATGTGTTGTACCAATGGTACTTCAGCAAATATCCATGGCCGAGTATTACGTATGAGTATTTCTCTAGATAATGAGAGGTGAGTTTACTGCACTGAAGGGAGGGAAGGACACTGCCAGGTTAATTTCTATATCTCTGCTTGAATCTTCTTGCTGTCCCTGGAAGCAGGGAAGGGGTTTTGATTGTGCAATTAACAATTTTGCCAAAACCTCCGTGGTAGTAGAATAATTATCGTTGGTAGAATAATGACCCATCCCATCTCCAAAGATGTCCATATCTTAGTTCCTGGAACCTGTGAACATATTGGGTCACATGGCAAAAGGGCATTAAGGTTGCAGATGAAATTAAGGTTGCTAATCAGCTGACACTGAAACGGAAAGATTATCCTGGATTATTGAAGTGAGTCTGTTGTAATCACAGGCGTTCTTGTAAGAGGAGGAGAAAGAGAGAAGAGAAAGGGATCCAGGAGATAAGAGCATGAGAAAGATGTGGTCTCTTCTTGAGATAAATGGATCCTGGGCCAAGGAGTGTTGGTGACTTCTAGAAGCAGAAAAGGCAAGGAAATGAGTTCTCCCCAAGAGCCTCCAGAAGGAATGCAACCCTGCCAATATTTTGATTTCAGCCCAGGGAGACGAGTTTCAGACTCCAGAATTGTAAGATCATAAATTTGAGCAGAGAATCCTCTAAGTTTGCAGTGATTTGTTACAGCAGCAATAGAAAGCAAATACAGACCTTGTCCAGAAATCTTTCTCATAGCTCAGAGCAGAGAAGAATCTATTTCTGAGAATGGTTTTATGGAACTCATAGGGTGTGAGGCTGGAGGAGGGTTAGCCTCAAGTAAAGCCGGTAGGGGAACTGGAGCAGTATAGACTGCTAATATTTGCTGCAAAGAAACTCAAATTTTGACATTCCAGTCATGCTAGGACCACATGTTTATATACACACATTTTTAGATGGAGTCTGACTTTGTCGTCCAGGCTGGAGTGCAATCTCAGCTCACTGCAACCTCCACCACCTGGGCTCAAGTGATTCTCCTGCCTCAGCCTCTAGAGTGCTGGGATTACCGGTGTCCGCCGCCACACTCAGCTAATTTACATATTCTTAGTAAAGACGGGGATTCGTCATGTTGGCCAGGCTGTTCTCGAACTGCTGAACTCAAGAAACCAGCCCTCCTCGGCCTCCCAAAGTGCTGGAATTACAGATGTGAGCCACTGCACCCATTCTGCAAACACCGCACGTTCTCACTCATAGGTGGGTGTTGAACAATGAGAACACATGAACACAGGGAGGGGAGCATCACACACTGGGGCCTGTCGGGGGGGAAATAGGGGAGGGACAGTGGGGGGTGGGGAGTTGGGGAGAGATAGCATGGGGAGAAATGCCAGATATAGGTGATGGGGAGGAAGGCAGCAAATCACACTGCCATGTGTGTATCTATGCAACAATCTTGCATGTTCTTCACATGTACCCCAAAAGCTAAAATGCAATAAAAAATGATGCTACCTCTTTCCACTCCAAAGATGCCACTTGCAGACATGCATAAATAGTTTTCAGAGTCCATTTGTGAGACAAGGTTTTGATGGGGACATGAGGGACTCTTCTCAGACCAAGCCCACTGTAGGGTCTGGATTAGAAAGAGCCTAGGTTCTTCAGTGAATGAAGTACCCTTGTTTACAAGGTCGCCCTGGCCAAACCCTGATTTTCATGAGCAACCGCAAATGTCCTGACTTATCAAGATTCCAGTGAGGCCATGAGCAATAACGGTATCAGTTTTACTTTTGACTGCTGCTTTGCAAAATCACCATTTCATCTCACCTTGTCCTTCTCTCTCCTTGTCTTTCTGCCTTCCCCTCTGTTCTGCACAGCCAGCCTGTCCCGTTCGCTCTCAAAATTGAAAGGGACTAGCAAATGCCTAGGCAACCTTGACACACTCTTACAGCATCAAACACGCCGGCTGGTTTGGGGCTGCTTCTGCCAGGGGCAATCAGCCCTGAAAGTTCAGAACAGTTGTCTAACAGTAAGTTTCAGGCCTCACCATCTGTGGGCTGGGGCACTGCTGATGAGAATAACGTCAGGCAGTATGTGTCATCTTCAGATTCAGCAGAAAAAGAAAACACAATAAAGATATTTTCATTTGCAGAAATAAAAAGAGAGCAGCTTGGGGCTGTGAACTGGTGCAGCATCTGAGCAAATCTAACAAGATGAGTTCACCATGAAGGAACAGTTAGATCTGAAATGGGGTGAAAATGCTAGCTCCCCGACATTGAGACTCTTAAACTCTAATATTTGTTTTTTCCATCTGTGAAATGGGATCTTTGGTCCTTAGCCCATAGCAGAGAGGAATCTATTTCTGAGAATGGCTTCATGGCATTCACGGGGTGAGAGGCGGGAGGAGGGTGAACCCTTGAATGAAGCTGCCAGAGGCACCGATCAGTATAGACTTTGTCAATATTTGCTGCAAAGAAACTCACAATGTTTCTAAGTAGGCACTGATTTTAAAAAGGCCCTATATGTTCCACATTTTTCAGTTGAAGAAACTCTGGGTTTGTGACCTTGTGCAAATCACTTTAATATCTCCATGCCTCACTTTCTTAAATTTAAAATGGAGGTACCACCGATTCTTACCTCATACAATTGTGTCAATTTGATGAGCCAAGACAAGGGAAACCCTTAGATTAGTGCTTGGCATAAAGTATGTGCCCCATAAATTAGCTATGGTGATGAGGTTGTCATTGGTACTCTTGATGGCAAATGGCCGTCTTGACTGGAGTCAGCTAGGAGAACAGGTGGTGTGGGCTTGGGTGACCCAACTATGGACAGGATACAGCAAGTGAGACAGGTTCTCCTCTTTCCACCTCTCAGCTTTCTCCTATATTCCTGCCAAGCATTTATTTTGTCTTTCTGAGAATGGCTTTATTGGCCTCCATGGTCACCAATAGGTAAAAGACTTTTCCTAAGTTTTCCACCAGAGAGGGCAGAACCCTATTTCTAGCTCCAGGTAGAAAAATCTTGGGTAGGAGGAGTGATTGGGTTGGCTTCTATCATGTTCCTGCCTCTTAGACTAATCACTGTAGCCAGGGTGGTGAGGGTCTATGATTGGCTCAGCTTTTATCACATATTGGAGATAGTATGATTGGCTGAGTTTTAATCACATGACTGTTGGGCATCCTATGATTGACTCAGTTTTAATCACATGACTAATGTCCCATCATGGGCTCAGATTCAATCACATGACTTTTCTTGGGGATTTATGTATGGTTGATATGAAAGAAAGAGTATTTCCCTAAAGAAGGGACATGCTGGGCAGACAGAGGAATAGATGTCTTTTACAGTAAAAGAATAGCCCAGCATATTTTGTACATGCTGCAGGATCTCAGCAGATCAGCCTTCATCTGTTAGTCCCAGCCTCAAGGGTCCTTATCTATAAAATGGGAATCTCCTATCACTACTAGAGAGGATGAAATAACATACTTCAGTACCCAGTAGTGCAGAAATGTATTATGTGCTTTGTAAATTCCTTTGTTCTTCCCCTTTCCGTAGCCAGAGATGCAGGAAGACCACCATATAAATAACTCAAATTATATGCTGCTGGTGGGCATGTAAATTAGTTTGGCTACTGTGGAAGGCAGTTTGGAGATTTCCCAAAGAACTAAAAATAGAACTGCCATGGGATTCAAGCATCCTGTTACTGGATATATAACCAAAGGATTTTTTTTTTGGAGACACAGCCTTGTTCTGTCGCCAGGCGCCAGGCTGCAGTGCAGTGGCGTGATCTTAGCTCACTGCAACCTCTGCCTCCCAGGCTCAAGGAATTCTCCTGCCTCAGCCTCCCAAGTAGCTGGGACTACAAGCGCATGCCACCACGCCCAGCTAATTTTTGTATTTTTACTAGAGACGAGGTTTCACCATGTTGGCCAGGCTGGTCTCGATCTCTTGACCTCATGATCGCCCGCCTCGGCCTCCCAACATATATACTTGTATATTCATCACATCATTATTCACAAGAGCAAAGATGTGGAATCAACCTAGATGTCCATCCACGGTGGGCTGGATAAAGAAAATGTGGTTTCAGGTATAACTTTAAGACTGGATGTGGGAAAAAAAAAAAAGAAAAAGAAAATGTGCTGCATATATTATGGAATACCATGCAGCCATTAAAAAGAATGAAAACATGCCTTTTGCAGTGACATGGATGCACCTGGAGGTCATTATCCTGAGCAAATCAATGCAGAAACAGAAAATCAAATACCACATACTCTCACTTATAAGTGGGAGCTAAACATTGGGTGCACATGGACATAAAGATGAGAACGACAGACACTAGGGACTACGAGGGCAGGGAGGGTGTACATGTTGAAAAACTCGTTTGGGTACTATCCATGCTCATTACCTGGGTGACAGGTTCAGCCATAGCCCAAACCTCAGCATCATACAATATACCCAGGTAATAAACCTGCCCACGTACCCCCTGAAATTAAAAAAGTAAAAAAAAAAAAACAATACCCAAAGCTTCTTGAGGAAATCTGCTTGGGAGCTGCCTCCCTGCACGACCCCAGAAATTCCAAAGCAAATGTAACTTGGGAAACACTGCACTTACCACTTAGTAATTAGGCCGTGATTGTTGTTTATCTGTGCGCTGTACTGTAACTCCCTCTGCCTGAGGCTGGTGCTGGAGCTCGGAAAATACAATTTCCTCCAAACTAATTTAGTTTTAAGAGGAAAATGAAAGTTTAAAGTAGTTTAATGTTTCAGCAAAACCATAATGGCTGGGGAAGATTGGACGATGTGAACCAATAAAGTACCCTAATTCTGATAATAACTCAAGGCATAACTCTTCCCACATCAAAACCTATCCTGAAGCTGACACTTGGCACAGGATAACGCGGTTTCAGCTGATGGTTGAGCAGTCATTCTTCTTTATTTATTTTAATTTATTTATTTTTAATCAACAGCATCACTTTCGACTCTAGCAGAGCTGTAACGACACAGCTGTTAATATCATTTACGGAGCCCTGTAGATACACCTTTAGAGACAACACCAGGATTTATTCATTTCCATTTGCAAGTTTTCTTCAGACCTAGGGTTCTCAGGAGGAGTCCGATCCTTGGGCTGAACATGTAAGATAGTTGTTGAAAATCCCTGAGTCAAAACAGGGATTGACTTGAAACCTAAAACTTGAAACCTCTAAGAGTCCCAATTTCTCATGTACAAAATAGACAGAAAGAAAAGGACTTTGTAGGGTTGCTGTGAGAATTGAATGGGATAGTGGTATAAGGCATCTGGCCAGTAAGAGCGAAGGTGGGGGGTGGAGAGAGAGACAGAGAGAGAGAGAGGAGAGAGAGAGAGAGAGAGAGAGAGAGAGGGAGAAGGGGTGAGAGCAGGAGCGAGAACTAAGAACGCAGCATCCATTCTTTTGCCACATATTTTAATTTGTTTTCAACTTTTAGATTCAGGGGATAAATATGCAGTTTTTTTTTTTAACCTGGTATATGGTGTGATGCTTAGGTTTGATGTGTGATTGAATCCACAACCCAGGTAGTAAGCACAGTACCCCATAGTTAGTTTTTCAACTTGTCCCCCTCCTGCTCTCCCTACTCCAGTGGTCTGCAGTGGCTATTGTTCCCATTTTTATGTCCTTGAGTACCCAATATTTAGCTCCCACTTATGAGTGAAACTATGCGGTATTTGGTTTTCTGTTCTTGTGTTAATTCGCTTAGGATAATTGCCTCCGCCTACATTCATATTGCTGCAAAGGGAATGATTTTTGCCCTTTTGTTATGGCTGTATAGTACTCCATGGTGCACATTTTCTTTATCCAGTGCATCACGGATGGGCCCCTAGGTTGATTTCATTGCTATTGTGTATTGTCGTTGCTATTGTGAATGATGCTTCAATGACCACGTAAGTGCACGTGTCCTTATGGCAGAATGATTTATTTTCCTTTGGGTATACACCTAGTAATGGGATAGCTGGGCTGAATGGTTGTTCCAAGTTCCTTGAGAACTCTCCTGCTTTCCACAGGGGCTGAACTCATGTACGTTTTCATCAACAGAGTTTAAGTGTTCCCTTTTCTCTGCAGCCCTGCCAGCATCTGTGTTTCTTGACTTTTTAATAATAGCCATTGTGATTGGTGTGAGTTGATATTTCATTGTGATTTTGATGTTTTGCCCCACTTCTTGAGTACCTACTCTGTGGCTGGCATTATCTCGGCATCTGAGGATCCATGAAGCCATAGGACATGGGAACTGACTCAAGGAGTTTTCAGTCTCGCTGGGGATATTGAGCAATCAGAAGATCTCAGCCCTTCAGTGCTGCAGTGCTCTCATTTCTAAAATGGGAATAATACTGGAACCAGTTTCATAGGGTTGTCGGTGGATTCAACATGTCAAGCTTTTAGAAGAGGCTCTGGCATATAATTAGTGCTCACTGCATTTTTTTTTTTTCAGGAAGGCAATTTATTAACATAAAATATTTTGAGGAGTACTGTTCACAGGCAGTGACCACGGTGACCCGCTCCCTCATCCTGTGAGTGCTGTCAGAGGGGATGGGAGTGACGTCTTCAATCTGTCAGATTTTTATACCTGAGCAGGCCAGGGTTCTGAGGGCTGTCTGGGCCCCCAGTCTGGGGGTCTTGTTCTTATTTCCTTTTGTGGCCCAGAGTTTGATGTGTAAGGCAGTGATGTCCAGCTCCTTGAACCTCTGGGGACACATCCTGGGTGGCCAGCATGGCAGTATACGGCGAGGATTTATCTGGGTCTGCCTTCACCTTCATCCTACCAGTAACACGGCAGAAGCGTGCTTTGCCAGAAAGATCTAAGAGAACAAAAATCATGCCCTTTGCAGCAAATGGATGCAGCTGGAGGCTGCATCTTCCAGCCACGGACAAAAGTGATGTCTACCGAAGCGTCATTGAAGGATGAAAAATATGGCAGACACCAAATATATTCTCTCCTATGCCCACCTGAGGTCCAAAGCTGATGCCCTATTCTTCCTTTTCGTTCCCTTTCGAGGTGCCATTTCTGCACATCGTTTCCCGCTTGCTGGTTTTTAAAACTGACAGTCTGCAAATGCTCCACATTTACAAGGGTGACCTAGAACTGGCAAACATCTTAGATGGCTGTTTTCTGAGACTCTCCAGTTCATGAGGCTGGCAGTCTTCAGCATTCAGAACGTCCTTATATACCAATGCTTGTGTCGCTGATCTTGGTTTTTTGTTTTTTAAATATTTTTATCCATTGATACTGAGAAAAGCTTCCTTGAGATGATGTGACAAAACTAATTATTATGATACTTAAAGTATAAAACTTCCTGCTTCCCCCAGTTAACCACTGTTCTGGTTTCTTTCACCATGTATTACTTTGGCCTCTTAGAATTTAATGTAAGTGGAATCATGGAGTATGTCCTTTTTTGAGAAAGACTGATCCTCAGCGAGGTGTCTTTGATGCTTATCGTGTTATGTGACATGCATTACATGTATCGATCTTTTTATTGCCAAGTATTATTCTTCCTTCCTCAGGGAGAGTGCTGCTGATCTTGGATTTGAGGGCCTGGGAATCCATGCCTCTGAAGTCTGGTGACCCTCCTAACAGCTCTTGACTCCACCCGGTGGCAGAGAGGACACGTGGGCTTTGGTTCTTGGCAGACCTGAGTGAATCTTGGCTCTGCACTAGTTGTGTGACTCATCATGTTATTAATACATAATCCATGCCCATCCACAGTTTTTTCACTGTGAAATGAGCAGGCTGGTCCTTACTGTATGGGTCACTGTCAAGAGTAAGCGAATAATTTCCACTTCAAGTCCAAGCTTCTATTATCTTTTGCTGGGGCAACTACAATGGGTTTTATGCTTCCTCCTTTGTGCCTTATTATCAGTCTATTGGCCATACGGTATTTATAGCAATGATCAGTAATCTAGATCAGATCCCATCTTTCTTCTCAAAAACCTCCAATGACCTCCCATCACGTCAATTGATTGATTGATTGACAGGGTCCCTCTCTGTCATCCAAGCTGAAATGCAGTGGTGCAATCACAGGTCTCTGCAGCCTTGACCTCCTAGGCTTAAGTGATCCTTCCATCTTAACCTCCTGAGTAGCTGAGACCACAGGCATGCACCACCATGCCCAACTAAGTAAAGAACATCGTGTTTTTAAGAGACAGGGTCTCACTGTGTTGCCCAGGCTGGTCTTGATCTCCCGGTCTGAAGTGATCCTCCGGCCTTGGCCTCCCACAGTGCTGGGATTAGAGGCATGAGCCACTGCACCCAGTGCCCATTACATT
This sequence comes from Sapajus apella, assembly GCF_009761245.1. NCBI lineage: Eukaryota > Metazoa > Chordata > Mammalia > Primates > Cebidae > Sapajus > Sapajus apella. The sequence goes on along the minus strand of NW_022437039.1, from coordinate 5,609,617 downwards.
TAAATAATATCCAGGCTCCTTACCTTGGCCTGCCTGGCCCTTCATCATCTGGCCTATGCCCTTCTCTCCAACCATATTTCTCGACTCTTCTTCAATACGATGTTCCAGCTGCATTGCCCTTCTTTTTGTTCTTTAAAGATTTGAGGCTGCTTCCAACCTCAGGGTGTCACTCCTGCATAGAATCCACGACCTGTAGGTCTTTGTAAGATTAGCTTCTTCTTATCATCCGGTCTCAGGTCAAATGTCTCCTCTTCAGTGTAAATGTCACCTCTTGCCTGACCAAGCTAAAGTTGACCCCTTCTCCTGTTTTACTCCATTTCCTTTTCTCTCTAGTTACCCAATTTTATTTTCTTCATGGTTGTCATCATTAACAGAGCCATCTGTTTATGGGTTTATCACCTCCTTCTATCACATCAGTTCCATAAGAACAGAAATCTTGCCTGGACGGTTCACTTCTGTATCCCCAATATGTATAAGGGTACCTGGCCTATAGCTGATGCTCATCTGATATTTGGAGAATACATGAATGAAATGACGTCTTCAAGGTGTTCAACAGAAAAAGCAAAACACAATAGTTGGCTTTCCTATGTTGACTTCTGTGGTTTAGTTTTATTTATGTACAAATTTAAGGTGTTTCATTGTTTATTTAGGGAGTCACCCGGACATTCCACCTACTCAGCTCCTTAACAGGCCCGCAAGGCCTCTGAATGGCTCTCTTCTTTCTTGCCATTTCCCTAGAGAGCTCCTTGCTTCTTGGTGGCTTCCATTGCCTATCTTGTCTCTTTAAGTTGTAAATGTTTTAATATTTGGTTTCTACGGCATTTCATTAATGCTTACACCAGATATTATAGGGACATTAGATCTGCCACTCTGCTGCCAGTCTTGGAAGGAGATCCAGGTCTGGATGGCTTTGAATTGTTTTTGTTGTTTGCATAATGATTCTCTTTTGTTCTCTGTTAATTGTATTAGAGTACCTTGATTTAACACATGTGCCTTCAGGCAATGGAGCGTTACAGCACCTCCATATAAGCTTTCCATGGAAAAAGGCAAAGTATGCATGCTTCCAGTGTTAAAAACACACATTTGGATGTTTAAAGCCATGGTCAGCTTGGGAATTTCACATCTCTTAGGACAAAGGTGAAGTTCAAAGAAGCAAGATGTGTTTCTCTTTAAGATTATCATTGTGATTGGAGGGGAGTGGGTTGAGGAAGTTATCGCATAATCTTGCAATTATGTTTGCTCTGTGATTCACATTTATGGGAAGGTAATAGGCAGCCAATAAAATCTTCTAAGATTATAACAGCTGAATGGTCTCTGCCTTGATTTATGTCTGACGAGGACCCTGATGACTATAACTATATGATAGGATAGGTCTTAGTACCCACCTGACCTTTGTAGCTTTGCTTCCTGCCATTTGTCCTGGTATATTCTGTGTTTCAGCCAATTAACTTTTATATATACATGAGGGGTCTTCAGAAAGTTCATGAAAATGCATATTTTCCATACATAGTGAAACAACTATGCTTGGATTTCTGTTTTTTTTTTTTTTAACACAAAAATAAACTTGTTTTAACTTGTTACAGTATGTCTAAACTCGATCTAGTTTTAGATACTCAGAAGGACAAGGCATCCGTTTGACAAGAGCCCCTCTCTGAGCAACATAAATTCTGCTAAAATTGAAGCAAGAACAAACATCGAATTTATGGTGATACTTGAGTGGAAGAACGGTGAGATCACTGACGCTTCATGAAAAGTTTATGGGAACAATTTTCCAAGGCAATCAGCAGTTTACAAATGGGTAACTGGTTGGAAGCAGGGATGAGATGATGTTGAAGATGAAGCCCACAGAGGCAGACCATCCACACCGATTTACGAGTAAAAAATGAATCTTGTTCAGGTTCTAATTGAAGAGAACCAAGCATTAATCACTGAAACAACACCATAGACATCTCGATTGATTCGGCTTACACAATTCTGACTGAAAAATTAAAATTGAGCAAACTTTCTACTTGATGGGTGCTAAAACTGCTGTGCCCAGATTAGCTGCATAGAGGAGAAGAGTTTTCAGTGAAAATTTTAAACAAAGAGGGTGAAGATCTTGAAGCATTTCTCAAAGAACTGTAACAGGACATGAAACATGGCTTTACCAGTACGACCCAGAAGACAACACAATCAAAGCCATGGCTACCAAGAGGTGGAAATGGTCCAAAGTAAAAATGGACTGGTCAAGAGCAAAGATCTAGGCAAGGCTTTATGAACTGCTCAAGACAGTTTGCTTGTTGACTTCCTAGAGGGCCAATGAATGATAATATCTGCTTATTATGAGAGTGTTTTGAGAAAGTTAGCCAAAGCTTCAGCAGAAAATCACTTTCTCTGAGAAAGCTTCACCAGAGAATCCTTCTCTACCATGACAATCTCGCTACTCATTCTTCTCATCAAACAGAGGCAATTTTGAAGTGTGTTGATTGGAAATCATTAGACATCTCTCTTATAGTCCTGATTTGGCTACTTCTGACTTCTTTTTATTTCCTAATCTTAAAAAATCTTTAAAGGGCACTCATTCTTTTCCAGTTAATAGTACAAAAAAGACTATATTGACACGGTTGAATTCCCAGGACTCTCAATTCTTTAGGGATGGAATAATGGCTGCTATCATTGCTTGCAAAAGTGTCCTGAACTTGATGAAAATTATGTTACAAAATAAAGTTTATATTTTCATTATTATTATTATTATTTTTTTTTTAGGCAAGAGGGTCACTCTGTCATCCAGGTTGGAGTGCAGTGGTGCAATCTCAGCTCACTGTAACCTCTGCCTTCTGGGTCAAGCAATTCTTCTGCCCCAGCCTCCTGAGCAGCTGGGATTACTGATGCTCGCCACCATGCCTGGCTAATTTTTGTATTTTTAGTAGAGACGGGGTTTCACCATGCAGGCCAGGGCCGTTCTCCAGCTTCTGGCCTCAAGCAATCCTCTTTTCTTGTCCTCTCAAAGTGCTAGGATTACAGATGTGAGCCTCCATGGCTGGCCCATTTTTATCTTGTAATTCCACTTTTACGTGAACGTTTTGAAGCCCCCTTGTGTGTATGTGTATGTGTGTGCAGGTGGGTATCCTGAAATATCTAAATTCCAGAGAAAAAATCTTTCTCTTTTATGTATGCTTTGATGGTATCATTTCTATCTTCAATGTATTTTCTTCTTCTTTCACCTGGAAAACATTCTCCAAGATCAGGCTCAAATTTCATCAGCTTTACAAAATCTTCTCTTATTGTCCAGAACTAGCTCCTTGCTGTTTCAGTCTGTTCTTGCACTGCGATGAAGAAACACTTGAGATGAGGTAATTAATAAAGAAAAGAGGTTTAATTGGCTCATTGTCCCACAGGCTGTACAGGAAGCATAGCTGGGGAGGTCTCAGGAAACTTACAAACATAATGGATGGTGAAGGGGAAGCAGGAACATCTTTCAAGTCTGGAGCAGGAGGAAGAGAGAGAGAGAGGGATGTGCTACACTCTTCTAAACAATCACGTAAACAACAATCTTTGGCCGCAGACTGAAGCCTGCATTGTTGGTTTCCCTGGTTTTAAAGCTTTTGGACTTGGATTGAGCCACTACTGGCTTCTTTCTTCCCTATCTCTCAGACAGCCTATCATGGGACTTTGCCTTATAATTGTGTGAATCAATTCTAATAAATTCCCTTTCATATACACATCCTATTAGTTCTGTCCTTTGGGAGATCCCTGACTGATACAGGTTCCTTGGGAATCACTTTCTTTCTCTGTGTGCATCTCCCTGTGGACTTTTCATCATGGTGGCTCCAGGGCAACAGGGCTTCTTATAGGGCAGCTCAGAGCTCCAAAGAAGTGTGGGTCAAGGGAAAGGTGCAGGGCTGTATCGCCTTTTGTGACCAAGCTTCAGAAGTCATGTAGCCTCACTCTGTCACATTCTATTTACTGTGGCGGTCCCAAAGGCCTGAATTCAAGTAAAGGGGTCATAGATGCCACCTCTTGATGGAAGAGTAACAAGGTTCTGTAGTAGTATGTAGGACCAGAAGCATCGTTGCCGATGATGGATTTTGGAAATACAATCTTTCATACTCTGCCTTCTGATCACGATCATTCATAGCCCTTCCACTTGCAAAATACACTGAACCCCTCCTCTAAAGCACCTCGATGCCACATCATTTTATGCTATCAACCTTGGGCTTGAGGTCCAGGATCTTGTTATCTAAGTAAAGTTCAGGTGTGAATGAAGCTTCCTGAGCATCTCACCAACATACCAGAGTGAGACAGGCGTAGATCATTATAGACACTCACATTTAAAACATGGGAAAATAGCAGTCACACAGCATTCATTGGTCCATAGACATTTTGAAATACAGTTGAGTACATGTTGCTAGCTCTTTAATTACTATTTGGCTCTATTTCCTGGGAACAATTATCTATGCCTGGAATCCTGCTTCACCTTTTGAATGATCCTTCCTTCTTTGTAAAACAGCTGGTGTTTGCTGCTGAAAGTTTTTTTTTTTCCCCAGCCTGGTTCCTATCCATACTATTTTTTTTTTGGTTGCGGGGGTTGGGGGGTGTCTAAAGACCCCTTTTTGCTTTGTATAGGATCTGTCCAGAAAAACAGGTTGGCAAAAACATCACCAACCTCAGCTACGAAGCTGGTAATATTCTTGCCAACATAATTTTTAAAAAAACTTTGAGGATTTGTTGGTGAATCTTATTTAGGTTTACTCAATTAGTTAGAATCAATACCCACAAATCCTGTTGATGAAAGTAATTCTCCACCTTGGGCTCCCTGGAAAGCTGCTGTGAAACATTGCTCTTATTGTTATGAGTTTAATGAGGTTCAGTGAGGAATGGCTGAGAGGCATGCCTCTAAGATCCTTAGAGGACCTTTTATTTCCTGAAAGGGTCTGTGAGGCACCACCTTAAATTTTTCTGAAGCCTGAAGAAAGGATCTAATAGTTCTACTCTGGATTTGATCTTTGTTCTAAGATCATTTCCTAATTTAAGAAATTCTCTCTCTCTTTTTTCATATGGAGAAGCTAGAAAGGAGAAACAACTTTATTTTCAAACCCATCAGTCCAGGATCCTTTACACTTTCTTTAAATTTGGTTGAAAATCAAACAGTTCCTTTTTCGTCATGTTTCTTCATACTTATCTTTTATTTATTTAGTTATTGATTGATTGATTGAGACAGAGTCTTGCTCTAGTGCCCAGGTTGGAGTACAGTGGCATGGTGGTAGCTCACTGCAACCTCTGCCTCCTGGGTTCGAGTGATTCTCCTGTCTCAGCCTCCCAAGTAGCTGGGATTACAGGTGTGTGCCACCACACCCCGCTAATTTTTTTGTATTTTTAGTAGAGACAGGGTTTCATCACGTTGGCCAGGCTTGTCTCAAACTCCTGACCTCAAGTGATCTGCCCGCCTCGCCCTCCCAAAGTTCTGTAATAGGTGTGAGTCACCATGCCCAGCCTCTATCCTTATCTGCTAAAAGAAAAGAAACTAGTACCAGCATTCTATCTGGAATTCTAATCTCTTCATCCAAATTACTCAGTTAATTCTGGACATTTTCTATTCTCCACTTCAGCACAGGTGACAGCTAAGCTTTCACACATGTGAAAGCTAAACCTTTCATAATTACGTAACAAGCATCATAACATTTTTCTGACTTGACTAAGTCCTCACCAGCAGCCTCCTCGAGGGCCATTAAACCTCAGCTAACAGATTTCTCAAAGCCTTTAGAATGCATACGCACTCCTCAAAGTCTTTACTGCAGTTTAGGTTTTGTTATGGCAGCCTCCCACTTCCAAAGACCAAAGTCTGTATCTGTTATTAGTTACTGAACGGTAACTCCTCACTTAGTGTCATTGACAGGTATAACCTGATCATGGAAGTGACAGACCATTATATTCACAGGTTCCACCACCCACAGAGTATCTGCATCTGGGGGCTGGGATCTGGAGGTCCCTCTCGGAGTTCGCCTATCCCAAATTAATACAGAAGTTCTCAACCAGGGGACAATTTTGCAACCTCCCTTTTTGAGGGAACATTTGATCGTATTTGGAGACATTTTTGGTGGTCATGAGTGAGGGCGGCGAAACAGAGACCAGGGGTGCTGCTAAACATCCCACCATATGCAGGACATCCTCCCAGGAAGAAGAATTAATCTAGCCCCAAATGCCAATAATGCCAAGCATCATTGAACTAGAAGAGGAAGGAGTTTGGGGAAGGGGCTTAGGAGAGTATTGGTGAATGGGTTGGTTCTATGGATTCCATTTCTTATCTGGCTCTATAAGCTGGGTTTGAATGCCTTTGATTAGAGAGATGGTCAGAAGCTCAGAGAAAATCTCTTTAAAGGATTTTCAGGTTCTGTGCAGGCTGATTTTGGTCCTAGAGTTGGAAAAAACATAATTCTCTGTCTCCTAATGGAATCCAACATCACTCTGTACCCTTTCCCCGGAACTCAGCAGGATTTCAAGCCAAGTGGGCTGCTGGGGAAGGAGATCTTGGCATGGACGTTGAGTAGCAGCCTCAGTGAAGTCTGCCTCTGTGGGTTTACGAGCAGCAGGTGTAGACCAGCATGATCAGCAGAAGGAGAGTGGGAATGGAATTATTTAACTTGGTAATCGCAACCAACAGACTGACAGGAGGCACTAGGAGAAATTAATCATTGGAGATCACTTTTTAAAAGGTCAGTGTCTAGTAATCAAGCTAGAAGAGACACAAGTATCATGATTTGGTCATTAGAAGGAAATATGTTAGTTATTAGGGAAATGCAAATCATTATGAGACACCACTTCACCCCCATTAGGATGGCCATAATCAAAAAGATAGACAATAATAAGTGTTGGGGAGGATGTGAACAAATCAGAACCCTCCTACACTGCTGGTCTAAGTGTAAACCAGTGCATCTGCTTTGGAAAACAGTCTGACCATTGCTCGGTAAGTTAAATATAGAGTTACCATAGCACTCTGCAATTCTATCTCTAGGTATGTATCTAAGAGAATTTAAAGTATGTCCACAGAAAAATCTGCACACCACTGTTCATTGTAGCATTATTCATAATGCCCCAAAGGCAGAAACGATCCCCATGTCCATTAACTAATGAATAAACACCATGTGGTCTCTACATACGAAGGAATATCATTCAGCCATAAAAAGGAATGAAGTTTTGATATATGCCACAACATGGAAGAACTTTGAATATGATATGCTAAGTGAGAGAAGCCAGACACAAAAAGGCATATGTCGTATGATCGCATTGATAAGAAATGTCCAGAAGAATTAAATCCATAGAAATAGAAGGCCAATGAGGACCTGGCACCAGAGATCCTGTATCTACAAAAAATGCAAATATTAGCTGGGCACAGTGGCATGCGCCTATAGTCCCAGCTACTCAGGAGGCTGAAGTGGGAGGATCGCCTGAGCCCAGGAGGTTGAGGCTGTGGTCAGTGGTGATCATGCCACTGCACTCCAGCCTGGGTGACAGAGTGAGAGTCTGTTTCAAAAAAAAAAAAAGAAAGCAGATTAGTGTTGAATAAAGGGGCAGTGGGGGAATGAAGATCATGGGTACAGGGCTGCTTCTGAGGACGATAAAAATGTTCTGGAATTAGATAGTGATGATGGTTGCCTAACTTTGTGACTATACTGAAAACCACGGAATTGCTGGGTGCAGTGGCTCATGCTTATAATCCCAGCACTTTGGGAGGTCGAGGTGGGCAGATTGCTTGAGATCAGGAGTTTGAGACCAGCCTGGGAAACATGACAAAACCCTGTCTCTACAAAAAATGCACAAATTAGCCTGGTGTGGTGATACACGCCTGCCGTCCCAGCTGCTTGGGAGGCTGAGGCAGGAGGATTGCTTCAGCCCAGGAGGCAGAAGTTGCAGTGAACCGACAATGCACCACTGCCCTCCAGCCTGCATGACACACTGAGACGCTGTCTTAAAAAAAAAAAAAAAAAAAACAAAAACGCAAAAAACCATGGAATTGTAAATTTTGAAAGGGCAAATTGTATGGCACATGATTGATATCACAAAAAAAAATGTGAAAAGAAAATGTGATTTTATTTTGTAGTCCATGTAGCTGAGGTCTGAGACAGTTACATATGAAGTCATACTTTCTAGGAGACTTCTTGACTTGTCCTGTGAGAGCCTATTCAGAGGCTGAGACACACCCAGGACCATTCCTGGCTCCACTATTCTTTCCTTATGAATGTCCTTCTCTGGATTAATTGTTTCCTATGCAAATCCTTTTATTCTGTCGAGGCAGAATATAAATTCCCTACAGGTGAGTGTTTCATATTCCCTCTACTGTCTTCTGAACTTTGTATATATATGTTTATGTAAAAAATATATTTATAGATAAATTACATGCATTATGTAATTTATAACTATAAATATATAAATTATATATTTATATATATGCTCACATATTTTAATATACATATTTATGTGTGTGTGCATTTACTTATGGTATTTGTTATATATATATAACAAATATTGTTGAATTATAAACAAATTACCTTATTGGACTATGTGTTCCTCAAGGGCAGAGTACCCACTAAAATTCTTTCTGTTGAAAGTGACATAAAACCAGCGGGGTGTGGTGGCTTACGCATGGTAATCCCAGCACTTTGGGAGGTCGAGGCGAGTAGATCACTTGAAGTCAGGAATTCGAGACCAGCATGGCCAACAAGGTGACACCTCATCTCTACTGAAAATACAAAAAATAGCCAGGTGTCCTGGCACGTGCCTGTAATCACAGCCACTTGGGAGGCTGAGGCAGGAGAATTGCTTGAACCCAGGAGGCAGAGGTTGCAGTGAGCCAAGATCACATTACTGCACTCCAGCCTGGGTGACAGAGTGAGACTCACTCTTGTTAGAGAAAAAAATTGTCTAATGTCTGGGCTACTTTTAGATATGGCTTCCTCTAGGGCTCACTTCCGTCTTTGCATCTTTTGGATCAATTTCTCAGTCTTTGCTGCAGATGTATTCTCTTGTCTTTTTAGGTTTAACTTCAGTGGCAGGTAAATGTAGGACCCTCTCTCTGGGTTTGTCTCGCTCAGCTCCAACATGTATTAATAGCTCCAGCTGACCATTCCCTGAAGCCATCTCCGTGGGTGGGATGATGGGATGGACTGAATGGCTGGTCATAGCTCCATCGCCGGTGCAGAGGGGATTCAGCCTGACCAGAGGCCTTGGCTCAGGAAGAGCAATAGAAAAGTCAGTGGTTTTAGGAGGAAATTGGGATGGTGTTGCTAAAAGAATGGGAGATGAACACTGAAAGGCAAAAATTAACTAGTGCAGGCCAAGCGTGGTAGCTCATGCCTGTAATCCCAGCACTTTGGGAGGCCGAGGCACGTGGATCACCTGAGGTCAGGAGTTTGAGACCAGCCTGACCAACATGGTGAAACCCTGTTTCTACTAAGAATGCCAAAATTAGCCAGGCATGGTAACGCATGCCCGTAATCCCAGCTACTCGGGAGGCTGAGGCAGGAGAATCGCCTGAACGCGGCAGGCGGAGCTTGCAGTGAGCTGGAGGTTGCAGTGAGCCGAGATCACGCCATTGCACTACAGCCTGGGCTACAAGAGAGAAACTCTTAGGGGAAAAGAAATTAACCAGTGTCCACTGTGGTTCACTTTTGAATCCCCAGCACTTAGAATGGAAAAAGAATTTAGCAAACACCTACTGAATTAAATTGAACCCTGAAATACAAATACCGGCTTCTAGATGACAGTCTATAGGAAGGAACGAAAAACCTTGGAAGTTGGGTCAAACAGAGAAGATGTATGATATTAAACTCCCAAGTACTTGGATTTGTATCTGAAAAGCACATGTTTCGATGTTCATTTAGGACATTCGGTTTACACCAGTGAAGATGTTCCAAACAGTTTGAGAGTCAAAATTAGTAGGTCTCGACCTTTTTGTTTAGCAACATAGCTATGGTTATTCTTTTAAGATTCAATGAAATTTGGCGGGGATTGGTGGCTCACGTTTGTAATCCCAGCTCTTCGAGAAGCAGAGGCAGGCGGATCACTTGAGGCCCAGAGTTTGAGACCAACCTGGCTAACATGGTGAAAGCCTGTTTCTGCTAAAAATACACAAATTAGCCGGGTGTGGTAGCACAGGGCTGTAATGTCAGCTACTCAGGAGGCTGAGGCATGAGAATGGCTTGAACCTGGGAGGCAGAGTTTGCAGTAAGCACACATCGTGCCACTGCACCCCAGCCTGGGCGACAGAGAGAGACTGTCTCAAAAAAAAAAAAATTCAATGAAAGCCATAGATCCTTTCCAAAGAAGTTTTACATTATAGACTGATTTACATGGAATTTTGGGAGTTCCTGGAACCCTTGGAGCGCCAAGTTAAGCGGCTTTGTTGTGAATAATTACATCCAGTGTTAGATTTTGTGTATTTTATAATTCCCCATTGTTTTCAGAATCTTTCCTGTTGGAATTACCCGGACTTGAGACTAGAGGGCATTGTGTACCTTGAAACCACATCAGACACAGTGCAAGAGCTCCTTAGATTTTCATACAAAAAGGCTTGTTCGCTGCTCAGTTAACAAGTGAGTCCCTCCTGCTCCCAGGAGGGAATGAAGTCAGCTCCCTGTGAAGAAAGGGATGGGGATGAGGGGAGAAGCACTGCCTAAATGTTTCCCTCATTTGTATGTTGATGAAATGTTGGCAATCTCCCTAGAGTTCAAGTGCCTGGTTTGGATTGATTTCCCAGCAAGGATCCCTGTGCGCTGGGATGAGCTGCATACTGGGAGTGGCTGAGATTCAGAGTCCCAGCCCTGCTTCCAGCTTCCTGTGGGATTTTAGAAAGGTCCCTTCCCTTTGCTGTGTCTCAGTGCTCCTATCTGCAAAATGAGGGGATCAGATTAGCTGCTCCCAAGCTCATCACAGTATATGAAGTTTCTCAGGTTCAAATGTTTCAGGAGTGGCACAGACTTGAAGAGGAAAAAAGAAATGCCGCCAAGGAGGTGTGTGGTTAGACTCAGAAATGAACATATCAGGTGATTCCATGAGGATTTGGGCAAAACAAATCCAGCGAGTGAATTCGGAGGTTGAAGGAGGAGGCCCCTCCGCAGTACTAAACGGTTTGTATATGAACGCAGTCTGTTTACCCAGAAAGAAAAGTACTGCAGTAGGCTGCCTCTGTGATAGCCCTACAAGTTCCACTTCCTTGTGCAATCACCTTCCCTTAAATGTGACTCTACTTAGTGACTTTCTTCTAGCCAATAGGATCAGGCAAAAGTGATGGGATATCACCTTGGAGAGAAGGTTACAAAAAGACGGTAAATTCCATCTTGCATACTCTCCCTTTAGCCTGCAGCTGTGATTAAGCCCAGTGCCATGTTGTAAGCTCCTAAATGGAGAAGCCCCCACGGCGAGGAACTAAGGAAGGCCTGTGATGAATGGGCAGTGAGGAACTGAGGCCTGTGGTCCAACAGCTTTTGCGGAACTGAGTTCTGCCAACCACCCGTGAGTGAGCCTAGAAACGGGTTTTCATGCAGTCAAATCTTCAGATCAGACTGCAGCCCCGGTGGACTGCTTGATTAGATAGACTGTCAGGGTCCTAGAGGCAGAGGCACTCAGCTAAGCCATGCTTAGATTCCTGACCCGCAGGAACTATGAGATAATAAATGTTTGTTGTCAGAGGCTGCTAAGTTTTGGGGTAATTTGCCATATCGCAATAGATAACTAAGGCATGTATTAAGGCAGTAATTTTCAAACCATTTTCCTTCCTAGCCGAGTGATTTTGGGTAAGTGTTTTACTTTCTCTGAGCCTTAGCTTTGTCATCTGTCAATGGCCCCTACGTCACAGGATTGTTGTCATGTCTAAATGCATGAAAAGTGCTGGCACATGTCTGGGATATGAGCAATAAACTGCCATCACCGTCATCGGCATCATGGCCATCAAAGGACTCCACTAACAGAGGGATGGAAACCACTAGCTGTTTTTTAAAAAATCAATTTTTCCTATCTTTCTTCCTCCATAAATAGTCACTACAATTGTGTGTAAATAACTGGCCAATTATCTTTCAGCAACGATGGGTCCAAGGGGTGGATGTTGATCCAAAAAGACCAATTAGAGTCTTTTTCTGAGATTTACATAGAGTCTCTGGGAGGTGAGAAGGCTTCTGGAGTGGGGAAGAATTTCTAGTGGTCCTGAAGCCATAGAGAGAAATCCTCGAATCTTACCCTCAGAGCAGTAATTTCCAGAAAAGCTCTTTGATATTTATTTTGCTTTTCATGGAGTTAAATTCTAGCGATTATCGAAGTCTTTGCAAAGAAACAAACACAACAACAGAAATCCCTCCTTCAAAATCTATCTGCAAATGATCTCTCCTGGTTTAATGGGCCCTTTAGGTAAAACCTCTCATTGTTGCAACAAAAATGCTCAGGGCTGATTACCTTTGAAGAATGAGACCAGATCACACAGTGAGCTCTTTTATCCATCCCTGTCCTGGAAGCAAAAGCATCACCATGGATGGATGGGGAGGAAAGCACTCCCATCTCCCAGATTTCCTGGGAGTCTCCTAGAAACCCTTCGTGATTCTCTCAACTTTTGGGAACTGATGCTTTCCTCCTGGAGGGTCAGGAGGGGTAATGGCAGATTGCCAGAAAGACAATGACTTATAAAATAATCCAACTCTAAATTCCTTCCTTGGAACGTAGAAAAGGTTTATTTATGTACGGATTTTTTTAAATTGTGGAAACTAGTTTAATTGGGCATGTTGAACTTGAGATACCTAAAACAGGTGCAAGTGGCAGTATCAAGTCGTAATTGGCTGGATGAGTCTGTAACTTAAGGGAGAGTGTGGCTGGACTTATATGTTTGGGAGTTGTAGTATGCGGGAGCCATAGGAAGCCACGGCACCGGATGAGAATACAAAGGGAAGGGAGTGCTCCCTGTCCCCACCTTGGCGTAGGAACCTCTTTCCTTTGGCAAGTGAGCTGAACAGAATCCCAGGACACGCTGTGCGTATTGATGAGCTTTTTTTCCTTGGGTTACCTGGGAGATTGTTCCATTCTCCCAACCTCTGTTATGTGTCTGACTCTTGCAAGCAATTATGTCTCAAAGTGAGAAGCTGTGGAATAAAGAGATGAGGCACATTAGAAAGTCAAAGATGCTGCCTAAAAGTGCCCAACCAATATCTTGACTGTACTGTGTATCTCCACACTGTGACTGTCATTCTCACTGTTTTTCTTTCCCATTGGGAAAGAAACTTCTTGAGATTCTTGTGACTGACTGGAGTCATTAGAAATTGTGTCTTATCATAGAAGTCTTTGCCTAGAACCTCTCTTTCCCAGAAGCCATATATTAATCCCAGGGAAAGTCTCTGATTGGCCCCATTTAGGTCACATGTCCAACTCTTGGGCCAATCACTTTGTGACTTGGTTGGATATTATCTGTGGTGAATTACCCTGTTTCTGTCTCCTTCAGTCACTTGGTGTCTCTGTGAGCTGATCAGTTTTCTCTATCTCTTCTCCTCTCTATTTCTCCCTGTCAATTTCTTTGTGTCTCCCTGCCTCCCTACTGTTCTCTGTAGCTCTCTCTTGGTTTTTCCCTATAAAAGTTTCTGTGTCTCTACCCTGTCTCTGTTTTTTTCCCTGTCTCTCATTTATTCTCTGTCTCTGCAGGTACTGCCTGTCTCTCGATGGAGATGGAACTCAAGTCTGTCTTGCTGAACTCTAGTGTCTGGTATACAGCCGGCATTCAATAAACATTAAATAAACAAGTGAATGAGAATATCAGCCTTCACATAAAGATTTACAGTCAGAGGAAAATCAATACCTTCTGGGAGAACATGGTAAGGATGTACCTGGCATCATGGCATTTTAGGAATAGGAAGAAACGTCTGGCATCATAGTCATGGTGAAATCTATTCTGGCCTGGAGGCAGAGGGCTTGCTTGCCTCCATGGCCATAGCATCTCTTATCATCAGGGTCTAGGAATCGTGGGGCTATTACCTGCCTCTAATATATATTCTGGCAGCCTCTCTCAATTCTTCCTGTTGTCTCGTCTGCACCTCTTCTGCTCTAGCTTAAGTCTAATTTCAACCAAGAGTAGATCTAGTCATCACCAAGATGTGCAATGGTGACATTAAAAAAAATAGTTTTTCTTTATTTCTTCTAAAAAACCCTGGGATGTATGTGCAGAACGTGCAGGTTTGTTACAAAGCTATACATGTGCCATGGTGGCTTGCTGCACCTATTGACCCATCCTCTGAGTTCCCTCCCCTCACCCCCAAACCCCCAACAGGCCCTGGTGTGTGTTGTTCCCCTCCCTGTGTCCATGTGTTCTCATTGCTCAGCTACCACTTCTGTGTGAGAACATGTAGTGTTTGGTTTTCTGTTCCTGTGTTAGTTTGCTGAGGATGATGGCTTCCAGCTTCATCCACGTCCCTGCAAAGGACATGATCTCATTCCTTTTTATGGCTGCATAGTATTCCATGGTGTATATATGCCACATTTTCTTTATCCAGTCTATCATTGATGGGCATTTTGGTTGGTTCCATGTCTTTGCTATTGTGACTAGTGCTGCAATAAACATACATATGCATGTGTCTTTATAGTACAATGATTTATATTCCTTTGGGTATATACCCAGTAATGGGGGTTGCTGGGTCAAATGGTATTTCCGGTTCTAGATCCTTGAGGAATTGAATGGCAACATTTTTTTTCCATGACTCCATTAAATTTTTCCTAAAGGAGAACTTGGATATTCAGAGCAGGCTTGTTGGAAAACCCTGTCCTGGGAGGAGATGGATTAATAGTCCAGGCTCTGAGATGATCTGGCTATGTGACCTAGGGTAAGCCACTTTTTTTCCATGAGCTTCAGTTTTCTGTCTACACAACAGTCAGCTCCACCAGGTGATCCTATAGACCTATCCCACTGATAGTCTTCCTCTGTCACTTCCAGTAGGTTAAAAGCTAGCATGTTACACACGTGCCTGACTGCTATGGCTGAGTCCTAAAAACTTACGGCAAATACCATCTGGCCCCAATCTTTAGTAATTTTATAGAGGCTTCCAGTGACCTCTGTCTGTCATCTCTTCGTATCCAGAAGGCAAGAGTGGATTTGAATTCTGTCATCCTCCCTCACCAAACCTTCAGCGTGGGCCATTAAAATGCATTTGTAATGAAAGATTGAGAAATAAGGGGGGCTACGTTCAGACATTAATGGAACCTATCACATAAATTCCACTGAAATATTTTATGTCAGGCAACATAATGGAAAGTGAGGACTTTTGTTGGGGGGGTTGCTGGGGACACTGGATCCAATCCTCTTTTTAGGTGTCCTTGTTCATGGAAGAAATGATGGCTTACTCATCATTCTTTTTACTAAAGAAAAATTTAATGAGCACCTACTACATCCTGAGATCTGTCTTCACGATGCTAGCCTACTCAGGCAAGAAAATCATCCTGGGATAGAAGACTAAGTCCCCAGATCCAGTTTTGCCACTTGGTTACTGGGTGAGCTTGGGGAAAATTTCTGAAGCTCTTTGAACCTGTTTTCATGTCTGTAAAGTGGAGATAGCAGCATTACCTCTCTCTTAAGGTTATGGTGAGCTCTAGGGAAGGCAGTGCATGCACTGTGTTAGCACAGCTCCGAGGGCATACAAAAGTGCTTTGGAACTGGCTGTTTCTATTACTTATTACCTTGTGCCAGGTAGATCTGATGCCTTTGCTTATGCCACAGTGTTACGTTTAGTTACACCACGGCCATCCGGTCCACTGCTGCTATTTGACAGATGAGAAAATGATCTTGCTTAAGGTCATACAACTCTTGATATTTGGCCACAAAAATTAATGGATGCCAAACTCAGGTAGGCCCTTGGGGCTACCTATACATATTTTTTATTTGTGCTAATACAGATTATCTCATTTATTCTGCACAGCACACCTAAGTGGTAGGTGTCACTATTACCTCCGAGGTACAGATAAGGAAAGGAATGTATTAAAAGGCCACGTGGCCTCCGTCGTTCTCCATCTTCATGGCAACCCTGCAGAGGCGATATTTTCATTCTGCAGTCAGATAATTTGAGGCTTGGGGAGATTAAGCAAAATGCCCCAGGCTTCAAGGCAAATACAAGGCGGAGATCGGATATGAAGCATAGATCTGTTTGACTGGAGAACCCATGGCCTTTCCCTTAAACGATGTAGCAAAATGATTCAGAATTCCAGTTGTGGAAACAGGCATCCTAAACTTATCTATTAAAGATGACAACCTCAACACTGTAGCACCCCTCCTCTGTTTTCTATGGGCCTTCTCTACTTTATTTTTAAATTAAATTTATTTATTTTGAGACATCAGTTGCCCACGCTGGAGCGCAGCACAGTGTCAGCTCACTGTAACCTACGCTTCTTGGGTTCAAGTGGGTTCTCGGGTGCCTCAGCCTCCAGAGTAGCTGGGATTACAGGCATGTGACAGCACACTCAGCTGATTTTCTTGGATTTTTAGTAGAGATGGGGTTCCGCCATGTTAACCATGCTGGCCTCTAACTTTTGGGCCCAAGTGATCCACCCATCTCTGGTTCCCAAAGTTCTGGGATTATAGGTGGGAGCCACCTACCTCTGCTTTATTCTCTCAAATACTTATCACTTTCTTATAGGCTGCGTATTGTACTTATTTATTTTGTTATTGTCTTCATCCACTTCACAAGAATGTACGCTCTGTGAATGTGGGGACTTTTTTCTATTTTATCCACCACTTTATCCCTTGCTCCTGGAATATACCAATATATGCTTGGCCCAAGGTAGACCTATCTATAATAATTGAGTTTCCTCAAGAGCAAAACGGCGAAAACAGTGACACCCACTTCATAGGGTGGGTTTAAGGAAGATAAGGGTTAATGCACCTGAAGGTGCTGAAACAGGGTCAGGAACACACTCTGCTTGTTAACTGCTGTGATGTAACCCATTGCATGCCAGCACTTTATTGATGTCACCTCTTCCCTGATGACTGCTCACTGTGCCAGTATTTGTTTTACATATATCATCTAATGGATGCCTTTGAACAGTGATTGCCCTCACTTTACAAATGGGGAAATGGAGGGGTTAAAAGGCAGTGCCTTTTTCCTTCATGCCATTGATCAGTATCTAGGGAAGACGTCTTCATGGCGCCTACCAAAGTCATCCTCTCCAGCTGTCCTCCTGTGCAAACTCGCCCCAACTCTGTGCTACCACTTCCCGTTTCCACTCATGAAACTCAAAAGCTTTACAGAATCAGTGGTGGTTTGCAAAATACCCCACGAACATCCTCCTTAATTAATGCCAGTCTTCATGTAAAGCCACATTAGTAGGACTATTGTATCTTAAGACCCCGACGCAATGCAATGCCCGGGACAATCTATATCTGAAGTGTTTGAAACAGTTTACCTTCCCCCAATTTTACAAAAAAAATTAATTTATACTAAATGCTGTTGCACAATCAGATTTATCACTCAGGGGATTAAGAAAAACGAAGCACCAATTTAATGACAGGATTTAGTTCATTATTTATCTTCTAGCATGTAAATTATAGATTATCATAAATTTTTCATTCTTTGGGTGCCCACCACCTAATTCCAGAAAAAAAGAGAATCCTGTACCACAAAGAGCAAGTGTCTCCTCTCTGGGCACAAGAGCCATCTCTTCTGCCTTCTGACGGACGATAATCTGTCAAAATGAAAAATTAACGTCTGCTCCCATAATTCATCATTGCCTGCGTCTGTTCTATTAATGCCTTTCCCCCTTCTTACTTCCCTCCTTCCTCCCTCTGCCTCCCCCTCCCCCTTCCTTCTACACCCACCGCAATGGTGTGACTCTGTTCACCAGCAGTGACTTGGAGTGGTGGTGGTGAATAGGAAAAAGAAAAAGAAAAAGAAAAAGAAAATCAAATCCATTGACCTCTGGTTCCATGCAGCATCTGTTAAGATGGGAAAGAACGGGCTCTGCTTTAGTCATGGAACGCAGCAGGGCCTCATGATGTCAATGCCGATGTAGAGTGTGTATTTACAGCAGGCATCTTGGACATTCTATTTCCTTCTAAGACCTGTGGTTGGCATAGGGATATCAAACTGCGTGGTGTTTCAGTATCATCAGATTCACTGTCCAAATGATGAATCTTGGAATTTGGTAGTGAAACTTACAAGCCATCTGATCCAACTCCTCTGTTTTACAGATCAGAAGACAGAGCCTCAGAGAGGAGATGGGTTTTGCTAAAAGTCCCACAACTAGTGAAACTAGCAGCACTATAAATTATGGATGCCAAACTCAGCCAGGCTATCGAGGTCACCCATCAGTCCTTTTATTTGTTTGAATTTATCTCCCTTTTAAAATTCCCTTAAAGACCCTTCAAAACTCCCAATTTCCCTGACTGTAGACACCATATCTCTCACTTCATCGCAATAACCACCTATGCCATTTACGGAATATTTCTAGCTCTCTGGTCAAATGTGTCCAAAGCTCTGAGTCCATCCTCCGCACCACTGGTACAAGGAGAGTCGAGGAGGCAGACCATGCACAACTCCAGGAGCTTGGCCAGATCATAATCTCTCCTCTCCATGGTGGCTGAGAATACGGGCCCTGCTTCTAAACTACCTGTGTTCTTCTCCTCGCTCTGCCACTTACTGGCTGTGTGACCCCAGACAAATTACTTAACCTCTCTTGATATTTCCCTGTCTGTTAAATGGAGATAATAATAATGTCTACTTCCTCGAGTTGTGCTGAATATTAAGTAGTTTAATTCATATAAAGGACTTAGCATCATGCCTGACTTGTGCTGGTTCAGTCAATAACAGCCGCTGCTGGAAAAATGGGAATTATTTTACATGTGTCATGGATTTCACTTTTGGATTGAAGGGGGCCTTTGTACAGAACCCTAGGCCTTTGTACTTTTTAAAGTGCCACGTAAACCTAAGTGGCGGATTGATGACGATGGCGATAATGATTAATGCTGTCACCATCGTCTTAACTCTCAATCACATGATAAGGTAGAATAATTGAGTCCTTCTAAGGAGCTTGGAGTGGGGAGAATTGGTGGGGAGGGGCTAGGGTGCAGAACACGGCAGAGGGCAAGCTGGTTAAAGAAAATACAAGAACTTGGTCAAAAGAACCAATAATGCCGCTTATCCTGGACACAAGAAAATTTCAGGGCAGGGAACCACCCAGAGCTGGCAGGAGAATGGATTGTTTTTGTCTCACCAGCTCTAAGCACCTTCCTTTGCAGGGACTGGAGAATACGGTTGTGGAGGTGGCTGTGTGTAAGTCTTGCTCACAGCAGACAGAAAGGAGGCATTGGTTTCAGCACAGATAATTCTGCTCCTTTCGAATGTTTGCAGCACACAGCTGCCCAGAGCTGAGAGTGGGGACAATCTCAAGAGGCCCTGCAAGCCACGCCTCGGACATATCACAAGGATGGCTGCCTCTTGCCACAGAAGTCCAAGTCAATAATTCTCCTTAAGCTGGAAAAGAGATGGTCTGGCTTCATCCACGGAAGAAGACAGGACGATGTGGGAAAGGAAAGCATTCACAAGACACACACACACACACACACACACACACACACACACACACACACACACACAAAACCCACACTCCATGTCAGACCCACAGATAAGCCAGTCACAGGCACGCACAAACACATACACAGACCAATGCCAGCACGGAGAGACACTAAGACACAAAGAGAGACATCCTAAATCAACACAGAGAGTCATGCAGACACTGAAAGACCATGCAAACCTGCAACCACAGAGAGGAACATAGAGACATGCAGGAGATAATGTGTAACACACATATATGCAAATGCAAATCCAGACAGGCATGGTGAGAAATGCAAGATGCAGGTATGCAGAGACCCAAAGATGCGCATATATGCATGCATGCACACACACATGCACATACACATGCGCACACACACGTATCACATAATGCAATGATTAAAAGCTAAATGACAACTAGGAATCGGTATAAAAAAGTAAGAAAGAACTGTGGCGAGAATTCTGTGAGTTCCCACTGTTGAAAGAGGGTGGGATAGTCTGCCACCTCCCTCACAGCCATCCTATGTGGCTCTCTGTCTGGTGCAGTTTGCTCTGCAAGTAAGCAGTTCTGATTTACATGATAGATAGAAACCATTTATACAGTTAAACACAGTAGGGGTCTAAATGCGGTTCCCCGCAGAACGCCAGATGTGAATAGATGAACATTTGATTGTCCTCGTGCCTGTTTCTGACAAGCTAACAGATAAGAAACCATCCCACTAAATTCCCAGAAAACTGGAGACCACGAATACAGATAGCAACATGCAGGAAGAGCGAGGATTTATTAAGGCAGATTTCTAAATATTAAAGAGATGGTAGCTGGCTGTGCTTTCCTCAGCAGACTTTGTAGGCGAGAAATCACTTCATAACAAAGATGAATGGGTAGAGCTCCTACCAGGGAATTCCAGGTCCTAGAGCACTGGGAATGACCTCATGTGGGCATTAAGCAGGCATCGTGCACACTTCTGGACTTTAGGGTATCTGGAACTGGGAGATCCCACAGCCTGGAATCATCTCTTTCTTAGAGCTGCCTGCAATTCCATTGTGAAATGCAACCCATTCACTAGAAAGACTTGGAGTCTCCCAGAAATATTTTCTTAAAATATAATATAGCCAGGCAGGGTGGTATTAAACCTGTAATACCAGCACTTTGGGAGACCGAAGCAGGAGGGTTAGTTGAGCCCATGGGTTCAAGAACAGCCTGGGAAAATCATAGAGAAATCCCATCTGTACAAAAAATAAAAAAAAAATTAGTTGGGCAAAGCGGCATGCACCTATAGTCCTAGTTACTCAGGAGGCTGAGGTGGGAGGACCCCTCAACCCCTGAAGTTCAAGGCTGCAGTGAGATATGATTGCACCACTGCTCTTCAGCCTGGGCAACAGAGTAAGATGCTGTCTCTAAAAATAAATAATAATTATACAAAAAACATATACAAATACACACATGAAGATATGTTCAGCATCACTAGTCAATAGAGAAATGCAAATCAAAACCACAATGAAACACTACTTCACACCCATCAGGATGTGTAAGAAAAAAAGAAAATAACAAATGTCAACATGTGTAGAAATTGGAACCCCTGTGCACTGCTGGTGGGAGTGTAAAATGATGCAGTCAGTCTGGAAAACAGTATGGAGATTCCTTTAAAAAACTAAATATAGAATTACCACATAATCCAGCAATTTCACTTCTGGGTATATATCCAATATAAAAGAAAGCAGAGACTCAAACAGATATTCACACACCCATGTTCGTAACAGCAAACAGCAATATTCGTGACAGCCAAAAGGTGGAAGAAAGCCAAGTGTCCGATGGCAGACAAATGAATAAACGTCATGTGGTATACACATGTAACTCTGAATGTCATATGGCCTTCAAAAGAAGTTTTAACACATGCTATAACATGAATGAACCTTTAAGGCAACAGGCTAGTGAAGCCAGTCACAAAAGGGCAAATACGCGGTGACTAAAGTGAGGGAGAGAAAAAGTAGAATACTGGTTTCCAGGGGCTGGTGAAAGGGAGAACAGACAGTGTTTGATGGGCACAGAGTCTCAGTCTGACAAAATGAAAAAGTTCTAGAGACATCTGGTGGTGATGGTTACAGAACATTCTGAAAGTACTTAATGCCACAGAACTGTATACTTAAAAACAGAGTGGTGGCTAGGCACGGTGTCTCACACCTGTAATCCCAGCACTTTGGGAGGCCAAGGTGAGTAGATCACATCAGGAGTTCGAGACCGGCCTGGCCAACACGGTGAAACCTCATCCCTACTAAAGATACAAAAATCAGCCGGGTGTGGTGGTGCACACCAGTAGTCCCAGTTACTCAGGGGGCTGAGGCAGGGGAATTCCTTGAACCCAGGAGGTGGAGGTTGCAGTGAGCCGAGACCACGCCACTGCACTCCAGCCTAGGTGACTGAGCAAGACTCCATCTCAAAAAAATAAATAATAAAATAAAAAAATAAAGTGGTAAATGTTATGTTATTTTACCACAATAAAATAAATATGTTTGAGTGTGTATATATGTGTATACATATGTGTTTATATATATGCATATATACACATATACATACAAACAAGAATGATTTAGCTCCCCGCAACGAAGAATGATTTAGTCCCAAATTTCAATAGTGCCAAGGTTGAGAAACGCTGAATTATATCAATTGTATGTGAGGATGCTCTCCCACAATTCCTGCCTTCACCTTTTCTCCTTTCCTCCTTTCTAATTCATCTGCCCACTCATTCACCCAAAACGGAAAACATCCACCCATGCTGAACATTTATTTAGAGTGTTGTCATGCTCTAATTTCTCATCACAATTTCCGATCAAACACAGGCAGAGTGGGCACGCAGCAAATGATTGTTGATTAGAAAGCCCATGTTTAATAGGAAAACCAATTATTCAAAAAACATGGATTGGTAGATCCTGTACCAGGTAAATGGTGTAGAAATCATAATGATAATCATTCTGTTTTTGAGGTGCACATTGGCACCCCTGAATTCAGTGAATCTTATCAGGTTGGCTTGGAGATCTAAAACTTCTATCTTACACACACACACACACACACACACACACACAGTGTGTGTGTGTGTGTGTGTGAGCAATGGACAAGATATGTTTATATATATAATCAAAAGAAGACTTGGCCAAGAAAAGAACTTCATTTCTTCTTTCAAAACTACCCTAAAACAGGACCACTGTTTTGTCCAAAGTACCCCATAAATATACTTTTTCTTCCTTTCCTTCCCTTTACTTCCTCCCTTCCCTTCCTTCCTTTTCTTTCCTCCCTACCTTCCTTCCTCCCTCCCTTTCTTCCTTCTTCCCTCCCTCCCACCCTCCTTCCTTTCCTTCTATCCTTCCTTCCTCCTTCTCTTCTTTCCTTCCTCCCTTTTTTCATCCCTCCTTTCTTTATTCCTTCTTCCTTCCCTTTCTTCCTTTCTTCCTCCATCCTTTCTTTTCTCCCTCTCTTTTTCCCTTTTTTCCTCCTTCCTTTCCTCCTTCTTTCCTTCCCTCTTTCCTTCTTTTCCAGAAACTCAAGTTAAAAAGAAACAACTTGATTAACCCATGGAGGTGGGTTAGAGAGATGCAGTGACAGACTCTAAGGTGACCCCCGACGATCCCCCACCTTACGCTATTCACACACTTGTGTTATTCTCTCCCTATAAGTGAGGACAAGACCCATGACTTCCTTCTAACCAATAGAGTGTGGCAAAGGTGATGGGCTGCCCTTCCATGACTATGTCATGTGTTATATAAGATTTCACCTTCCTAACACACTCACTAGAGACTCTTTTTTCTGGCTGGTTGAAGTAAGTAGCCACCTTGGAAAAGTTCATGTAGAAAGAAACCATAGGGTTAGAAGCTAAGGGCAGCCTGTGGCCAACAACAACAGATTTAAGCTCCAGTCAAAAGGAATTGAATACTGCCAAGAACCACGCAGATAACAAAATGGACCCTTCCCCACTTGAGCTTCTAGATGGAAACCCAGTCCTGGCTGACATCTTGATGATAGCCTCATGAGAACCTAGGCCAAAAACCCAATTAAAATGTGTCTGGAACCCTGATCCATGAAACCGTAAGCTAATAAATGTGAGTTGTTTTAAATCTCTGCATTTGTGCTCATTTGTTATGCAACAAGAGAAAACTAAGATAGAAGAACTATATCAGGAAAGCATTTCTTTATGCCCTTAAATTTCTCCCATTAACACAGAAAGAGGGACATTTTCCCCAGCTCTGAACCCAGTGAGATGAGAAGTTGTGGAACCACGATTCTGTCTGAGCAGCCCTAGATTTATGAATGGCTCCAACTTCCATTAGGTTGCAGGAAGGGGCTAGGGTATCTCTGTTCATATTTAGAAGTCCATTTGTTTCCATTCCTTGTCAGCAGTTTGCATAAGTGAGTGGTTTTATTTCTGGTGAGAGAGGAGGGAAAATGCATGAGTTACCCCAGCAGTGGAAGATTTGTCAAATAAAGCTTTTAATAATGGGTCTGTTTGACAGTTTTATAGTTCTTCAACTTCCCAGCCATTTGAAGGTGGTAGGTTTTCAATAAAAATTAAGTCCTTTTCCAAGAGAAACTCGGTCTCCTGTTATTTTAAAACAACTAGTCCAGGGTGCACTGAAGCACCTTAATTCCACCACCGAAAGTAAATCTCCCTCCTTTTCCGTATTAATAACTTGGGCAATCCATCAGCCTGAGACGGACTGTGAGCTTTTTGCACTAGTATATCCAGGTGGCCTGATGAACCACATCCGTAACTAGACTTGCTCGGTGATCATTAGGCTGTTCCCGAAAATAAATGACCAGGCCTTCTCTCCAGCTTATGTAAGTACACCAGGGAGGGGGGCAGCAGCCTGGACTTCATTCTTTAATTTCTGTGGATTCTACAAAAGTTCTTCTGGGATAAAAGAAGTGGTTCAGAAACTGGTCCATTAGGAGGGAGGCGGCATGCTGGAATGGACCAGGAACTGGAGCCCGAACACCTTGCTTCCTGAGCCAGCTCCATCGCCCCTAATCGTCTGACCAGAGGTTCACCACCTGACTTCTCAGATTTGTAGTTTCTCCATTTGTCAATAGAAGGGTGGTAAAAAGAAGGTGAAAGCATGGGCTTAGAAATCAAAAATCGGGGGCTCAAATCCTGCCTCCATAATCTGCTGGAATGATTAAGGGTGTATATTGAATCTCTCTGTGCCTCATTTTCCTCATACGAAAAATGTGATAGCACATGGAAATGAAAATTAAAACCACAACAACATATCACCTTCGCCCTGCAAGAATGGTCATTATTAAAATGTTAAAGAACAACAGATGTCAGCTTTGGCCAGGCGCGGTGGCTCACACCTGTAATCCCAGCACTTTGAGAGGCCGAGGAGGGCAGGTCACCTCCTGCCAGGAGTTCAAGACCAGCCTAGCCAACATGGAAAAACCTTGTCTGCACTAATAATACAAAAATTAGCTGGGCGTGGTGGCATGTGCCTGTATTTCCAGCTATTCAGGAGGCCGAGGCAGGAGAATTGCTTGAACTCAGGAGGCAGAGGTTACAGCGAGGCTAAATTGCGCCACTGCACTCTAGTTTGGGCAACAGAGCAAGACTCCATCTCAAAAAAAAAAAAAGAAGAAGAAAGAAAGAAACTACATATTGGTGTGGAGGATATGGTGAAAAGAAAATGCGAATATATTGCTGGTGGGAATGTAAATTAATACAACCTCTATGAAAAACAGTACAGAGCCGCTTGATCTAGCAATCCTACTACTGGATATCTACCCAAAGGAAAAGCAGTTATTTCATCAAAAAGAAAGACTTCTGCACACATATGTTTGATGCAGCACAATTCACAGCTGCAAAGATCTGAAACCTACCTAAGTGCACAAAGACCACTGAGCAGATAAAGAAAATATGGTACCTATACACCATGAAATACTACTCAATCATAAAAAAGAATAAAATAATGTATTTTGCACCAACTTGGATGGAGCTGGACACTATTATTCTAAGTGAAGTAACTCAGGAATGGAAAACTAAATACTGCATATTCTCACTTAAAAGTGGAAGCTAAGCCGTGAGTACACAGAGGCATACAGAGTGGTCTGATGGACATTGGAGACACAGAAGTGGGGAGGGTAGAAGGAGGGTGACAGATTAAAAACTACATATTGGGTACAATGGAAACTACTCGAGTGATGGGTGCACTAAAATCTCAGACTTCACCACTATACAATTCATCCAATTCAACCAATAATCACTTGTGCCACAAAAGCTATTAAAATTTTAAAAAATGTGATAACCGCTTCCAACAGTCCTTGGAGATCAAGAAGATTCATCTCTGTACACTTTTCTTGTTTCATCCTAAGTGTCCATTCAATGCTCCCTGTTCTATGATCACATTTATTACTCTTATTTTTGGGTATGTCATTACCATCACAAAATTGTATTAAGCCCAGAAACCAGAGATTCAGATTAAGTGGGAGCTCTTGCTCTGCCACAACCCATTCTCTGTGCCCCATCAGAGAAAGCATCCCGCATTCCATGAGTCCGTTGTGGGTCCCAGTGTTCCCATACAATCAGGGCCCTTCCAGATGGCATCTCTGAATGTCAAATGTTGCTTCAGACCCAGGGAAACAGCCAAAAGCTGTGAGAATAAAGATTCAGGGATGGAAAGTGTTGGGGAAGAAATCATCGCCTTTTGTTATAAGTCTTTTGCATAATTTGGATTTTTGCAATGTGCCACTACTACTTTGATTTAAAAAGTGTTTTTATTATAAATGCAAAAATAAATGGCATAAAGGGCATCAACTTTAAGGCAGTAAAGAGATACTAGCTGTTACTTGGGTTGACCCCTGGCCTGGACATTCAAAAGCATCTTCCACCAAGCCTGAGATTTTCCTCATCCTCTGGGGCTGCAGAACCATCAACAAGCACACAGCAGTTTCCCAAACTCTTCTCCTAGGAGGCAAATACAGTATGCCAAAGTCTTTTCCTTTCCAAAGCCTCAAAGACTCACCCACCGCAGGCTCGGTAGCCTCTTGCCTCCTATTCTTCTCACTGGAAGCACTCATTTTTACCTGGTATCACAGGTTTCTGCCTAGAATCTATCAGAGCCAACACTCAGCTCCAGTGAAACCTCCAAGGTATGTCCCCCAGTAATGCCCTTCTACCTACAGCCTATTATCCCCAGGGGCTCTTTCTTCTCATGGCACAAACACAGAGCCCTTGTATGCTAGGAGAATCCAGAGCTCCCAAGTAACTCTCCATTCATTGCCAAGTGCACCTATTACAGGTATAAATTGTCACGTGGTCCTAATCTTCATCATCTCCATCATTATCCTCTTTATCCTTTACTCTCCTTAAGAAGTCAGCTCACAACTGCAAGGTCATGAAATGAACCCAAATGCCCATCAATCAACGAGTGGATAAAGAAACTGTGGTATAGTTATATGATGGAATATTATGCAGTCATAAAAAGGAACGAATTAACAGCATTTACAATGACCTGGATGAGACGGGAGGCTATTAGTCTAAGTGAAGTAACTCAGGAATGGAAAACCCAACGTCGTATGTCCCCACTGATATGTAGGAGCTAAGCTATGGGGATGCAAAGGCATAAGAATGATACAGTGGACTTTCGGGACACGGAGGGAAGCGTGAGAGGGAGGTAAGGGATAAAAGACAACAAATATGGTGCAGTGCATACTGCTCAGGTGATGGGTGCACCAAAATCTCACCAATCACCACCAAGGAACTTAGGTAACCAAATACCACCTGTACCACTAATAATTTACGGAAAAATTTTTTAAATGGTAGAGCATAGAGAGGAGAGTCCATGGGAGACATGAAACGTTTTTTAAAAAAAGAGGTCAGATTCAGCAATCCCACCACTGAGAATTTATTCAAAGGAAAGAAAATTATTATATCTAACAGATATCGACACTCCCATGCACATTGCCACACTCTTCACAATAGCCGAGATACGGAATCAACCTAAGTGTCCATTAATGGATGAATGAAGAAAGTGGAGTAAACAATGCTATACTCTCCAGCTATTAAAAAAAAAAAAAGAATGAATTCTTGTCCTTGGTGGCAACATAAATGGAAGTAGAAGACATTATATTAAGGGAAACAAACCAGGCACAGAAAATTGAACGTGGCATGTTCTCACTCACATGTGGAAGCCAAAGAACGTTGATCTTGCAGAAGTGAAAAATAGAACAGAGGATATGGTAACGGTGAGGGAAGGATAGGACGGGGGAAGAGAAGGGTAAGAAGCGATTTGTTTAAGGATACAAATTTATAGCTAGATGGGAAGAATAAGTTCTAGTGTGCTACAGCAAAGAGATTATGGTTTTTGCCACTGAAAGTAATGGCAAAACCGCACTAACTTTTGCACCAACCTAATAATTAACAATAATACGCAGTTTCAAATAGGAAGATATTGACTATTCCCCACACAAAGAAACGATACATGTTTGAGATGATGGACATGCTAATTACCCTGATCTGATCATTATGTATTATCTGTATCACAGCATCACTATGTACCCCATGAACATGTACAAGTATTATTTATCTACTTAAAAAAATAAATAAAAAGAAGGCAGGAATTTCACCCTTACCCACAGAAACTTCTATGTGATTGCCTGGGAACTGCCTATTCTCTTGCTACATTGAGTTTAAATAGTTCAGCATGCTTTCTTCTTAGCGCTTGTCTTTCCAAGCTGAAAATGCAGTTTGAGATCACGGTGGCCTATTGGCCAGGCTGGTCTCAAACTCCTGACCTCTGGTGATCCTCCCACCTTGGCCTCCCAAAGTGCTAGGATTACAGGCATGAGCCATTGTGCTGGGCCTAAAGTAATTTTTTTTTTTTTTTCTGAGACTGAATCTCATCCTGTTGCCAGGCTGGAGTGCAGTGGTACAATCTTGGCTCACAACAACCTCTGCCTCCTGGGTTCAAACGATTCTCCTGCCTCAGCCTCCCAAGTAGCTGGGATTACAGGTGCCTGGCTAATTTTTGTATTTTTAGTAGAGATGGGGTTTTATCATGTTGGCCAGGATGGTCTTGAGCTCTTTACCTCATGATCCGCCCGCCATGGCCTCCCAAAGTGCTGAGATTACAGGCAAGAGCCACTGTGCCCGGCCTAAAATGATTTTTTGAATTAAGTTTCTGACTCACAGGCATTCTTCGAACCAAGGTAGCCCTTTCCGATATCTTTCCCTGTGCAGTCACTGGCTTCTCCTGAACACTGTCCTCCCACCACCACCCGCTCCCCAGCCCCCGTTGTCTGCAGAGGAGTTAACGGTGCCCCCAAGGTCTCTGTCCTGGCAAAGGAACCTGCTTGGAAGAAGACTGCTCTATTACAACCACCCTTGGTCATTCCTTCCTGGAATTTAATTGGATTTTTCCTCTTTCCTTTGTTAGTCAAAATCACATCATAAAAATCTCCCTGAGTGCAGTAATTTTTCTTCAGCACCATTCCAATGGTGTCATGACGAGGCTTGATGGAAAAGGTGCTCCCTCCCATTCCACATAGGAAATAAATATTTGACTTGCAACTGAGACTTTATTTATGAAATGGATTAACTCCTACAACTTCCTGGAGGAGGAGGAAGCGAAGGGCAGGCCTCTGATTTCCCATTGATGGTGGAGGTCAATTCATCAGTTGTTTTCACAAAGGAGGACCTGAAATTGTTTCGGGATTCCAGCAGAGCAGAATTTCATAAAGTGTAGTCCACACACGGCCTAAATCAGAGTCTCCTGGTATGCCTAATAAAACCTCAGATTCCAACACCCAGCCTCTGGCCCATTGAGTCCAAATCCCTGGTGGATCCAAACAGACACTACCATTTTACCAGTAGGGTAATGGTTTTCACATTTTACTGTGATCAGTGAAGATGCCAGGGTAGGAGGGAGAGGATCCCAAAGTAGATGTTTGCTGGATGAAATTTAAAAGGGGGAGTACTTGGCATCCCATCATGCACTTGGGTTACAGCACTATAAACAGGCATCAGGACATGACTCTCATATGAATAGCCTCTTCATTTAGTGTACCCCTATTTCTTACACCCCAAATCCTGTGGCTTAAGGATAAAGTTTGGAAGAAATTTTCACTTTGTGAAAGTGTAGTTGGCTTTCTCAAATGTTGGATAAGGAACTCAGGGAAAAGATGCAATGGCTTGGGTTTTATCAATACACGCATACACACATTCTCATCTACACACACCTATACATCAATAGAAACATTGGATCTGCAGTATTTAAGCCATCAATATTTCAGATTGATTGATATTAGCGTGCAAAGTAGTTAATTATGCATCATTTCAGTTATGATTCATGTTGATCTAAGGTCAAAAGAGACTCTGCATTTTAAAATAGAAGGAACTGTTTCAGAAGGAGTCAATCCTCGTGAAAGAAACCACAAGAGAGAAAGTTGATGAAAATGCTTCAGGATGAGCCAGAGAGTCTTCAAAGTCCTAGGGGAAAAGTTTGCATTTTCAGGTTGCTTTACTATTTTTCAGGATCTCCTTGAGACTTGTGGGGGTATTCATGATTTAACTGGAGAAATCCTAGAGAATGTACCCCACCTCAATAATTGGATCCATTTCACCCTGTTTGTTTTGAAATGCTTGAGGACTTCAGATTCAATTTGGCTTTCATTATTAACAAAAACTGGCTACATAATAGTCTATCCAGAGACAGTATTTAAATATTGCTGAAATTGATTAATATAAAGTATGTGTTTTTTTTTTTTTAATTTAACTTTTTAGGATAAATTTCAGAGGTAGCCCTTACTTGGGTACTTACTTTGGGAGTGATACGGCTTGGGAGTGATATGAGTGACCAGGCTGGTCTGTGTCCCTGCCCAAATATCATGTCAAATTTTAATCCTCAGGTGGGGCACAGTGGCTCACGCCTGCAATTCCAGCACTTTGGGAGGCTGAGGCAGGCAGATCACTTGAGGTCAGGAGTTCAAGACCAGCCTGTCCAACATGATGAAACCTTGTCTCCACTAAAAATACAAAAATTAGCCAGGCGTGGTGGCGGTGCCTGTAATCCCAGCTACTCAGGAGGCTGAGGCAGGAGAATCACTTGATCCCAGGAGACAGAGGTTGCAGTGAGCTGAGATCATGCCATGGCACTCCAGCCTGGGTGACCGAGCAAGGCTCTGTCTCAAAAAAAAATAATAATAATTGTAATCCTCAATGTTAGAGAAGGGGCTTGGTGGAAGGTGGTTGGATCATGGGGTTGACTTCTCGTACATAGTTTGGCACCATCCTTCAGTGCTGCTTCATGTAATGCGCGAACTATTGTGAGAGCTCGTTGTTTAAAAGTGTGCAGCACCTCCTCACCCACCCCTTCTGCTCCAGCCATGTGAAGTGCTGCCTCCCTCTTCACCTTCTGCCACAATTGAAGGTTTCCTGAGGCCTCCCCAAGAGCACAAGCCACTATGCTCCCTGTACAGCCTGTGGAACCGTGAGCCAATTAAACCTCTTTTCTTTACAAATTACCCAGTCTCAGGTATTTCCCCCTCTCTCTCTCTCTCTCTCTCTCTCTCTCTCTCTCTCCCCCTTTCTCTCTTTCTCTCTTTCTTTCTTTATAGTTTTTCTCTTGTTGCTCAGGCTGGAGTACAGTGTTGTGATCTCAGCTCACTGCAACCTCCACCTCCCAGGTTCAAGTGACTTTTCCTGCCTCAGCCTCCCCAATAGCTGGGATTACAGGTGTGTGCCAGTCATGCCTGCTTAAGTTTTTTTTTTTTTTTTGTATTTTTAGTAGAGATGGGATTTCATCATGTTGGTCAGGCTGATCTTGACCTCAAGTGATCCACCTGCCTTGGCCTCCCATAGTGCTGATGTGAGCCACCATACCCAGTCAGGTATTTCTTTTTTTTTTTTTCATTCATTTTTACTTACATATATACTCTTCAGTTGAATAATTTTTACTGCTATATCTTCAAGATCACTCTATTCTGTCATTTTCATTAAGTCCATCAAATGATTTTTTAATATTAGATATTGTATTTTTTAGTTCTGAATTTTCCATTTTGTTTTTTTAATGCTTTCTACTTCTCTGATAAGATTTTTCTCTTTTCATGTATTGAAAGCATATTTTCATTTATTTCATTGTACATAGTTTTTTTTTTTTTTTTTTTTAGAGAAAAAAAAAGAAAAAGAAAAAAAAAAAAAAAAAAAAAAAAGAAAAAGAAAAAAAAAAGAATAAAGGAAAGGAAGAAAGAGGAAGAGGAAGAGGGAGGGACAGAGAACAGGGGTGTTGCTTTATTGCCCGGGCTAAAATGCAGTCTAAAAATGGGTATGGCTGTAATTATATTTAATAATAGAGACATAAAAAAATGAGGGAAGAAAATAATTAACAAGCAGCCAACCAATATTTCATTTAAACCTGTAAATACGTGTGATGTAGTACTGATAAGAGTGTATATTTTGTGTATTTAAAGTGGAGAGTTCTATGAATGTTCATTAAGTCTACTTGTTCCGGATCTGAGTTCAAGTCCTGAATATCGATGTTAACTTTCTGTCTCATTGATCTGTAAGTCTCCCACTATTATTGTGTGGGAGTCCAAGTCTCTTTATAAGTCTTATATATCTGGGTATTTCTGTATTGGGTGCATATATATTCAGGATCTTTAGCTCTTCTTGTTACATTGATCCTTTTATCTTTATGTAATATCCTCCTTTGCTTTTTTGATCTTTGTTGCTTTGAAGTCTATTTTACCAGCAAAAATTGCAACTCCTACTTTCTATTTATTTATTTTTGCTCTCCATTTGGTTCTAAATTTTTCTCCATCCCTTTGTTTTGAGTCTTTGTGTATCCTTGCATGTAAGATGGCTCTGGATGTAGCATACCAATGGGTCTTGGCTTTTTTTGCCTGTCTGTGTCTTTGGATTGGGGGATTTAGTCGATTTAAATTTAGAATTCATAACAATATTGTTATTAATACACCCAGTCAGGTATTTCTTTAGAGCAGCACGAGAACTGAGAGAAAAAGTTAGGAATATTTCTATGATTTTTGATGCATATTGTCCTACAGCTTTCCAAAAAGTAGCATATCACTTATATTAGTTTTCTGATGCTATTGTAATAAACCGCCACAAATTTAATAGCTTGGAATAAAACAAATGTGTTGTCATAGATTTCTGTAGGTTGAAGTCATTGCTTAGCTAGAGTCAAGACATCAGCTGGTTTGTGTGCCTTCTGCAGGCTCTTGAAAGGAATTTGATTCCTTGCCTTTTCTGGTTTCTAGAAGCCACCCACATTCTTTGCCTAGCAGCCCCCTCCCTCCATCTTCAAAGCCATCAATGTGACATCTCTCTCACCCTGCTTCCAATCATACATCTCTTTCTCTGACCCTCTTCTTCAGCCTCTATTCCAACTCCAAGGACCCTGGTGATTCCATTGGGCCTCCCCACCAGGTAATGCAGGATAATTTATGTTCAGTGCAGAGCAGATTAGTAACCTTAATTTCATCTCCAACTTTAATCCCCCTTTGTCATGTAGAATAATATAATCACAGGCTCCAGGGACTCAGATGTGGACATCTTTGGGGGACCACTCTTCTACCCATTGATTCTCAAGCCATAGGATTTGGAGTGTAACAAAGCCAGGACAGAAATAAGGTCCATCACATGAGCAGACTATTCACGTGGAGTAATGTCTTCATGCTACTCGTTGTGCCCACTTACTATCTCCATCTAGATGCATCTGGTGGGGATGCATTCAAAAGCTTAGCATCTTAATTATCATTTTTTTGGAGTTTTCCAAAGAGTTAATTCTTTTTTTTTTTTATTGTACTTTAGGTTCTGGGGTACATGTACATATCATCCAAGATTGTTGCATACGTACATACACGGCAGGGTGGTTTGCTGCCTCCATCCCCCCATCACCTATATCTGGCATTTCTCTCCCACGTTATCCCTCCCCACCCTCCCCACCCCCTATTGTCCTTCCACCAACAGACCCCAGTGTGTGATGCTCCCCTCCCTGTGTCCACATGTTTTCATTGTTCAAGACTTACCTGCCTGTGAGTGAGAACATGTGGTGTTTGATTTTCTGTTTTTGTGTCAGTTTGCTGAGAATGATGGTTCCAGAATTATCATTTTTTAATGCGTTTAGAAACTAGATATCAAATAGCGCCTTGTCACAGGTGAGGTCCTGGGTATCAGAGTCTGAGATGGGGATTACTGGACAGTATGTTTATCAGAGGATCCTCGGTGGGAGCGGGGTAGGGGGAAATCTGCTGAAGGATGCAGAAGAAGGCAAAACTGGGACAGAGAGAAACTTGATGCTATGATAGAGGCCCAACAAAGACTCAGGCAACTCTGCTCTGGAGCTGGGAAGCTCATCAGGTTCATCCCAAGCTGGGGAAGGCTACCAGGCCCTAATATACTTGCATGGGTCCATCACTGGACAGGGTGCTCTAAGGAGGAGTGCCACTTTGGGTGAGGCAGGTTTTTAGTTTTTCTGGTTTTTTTTTGCAGGGGCATGGGGTCTTACTATGTCACCCAGGCTGGTCTTGCACTCCTAGCCTCAAGAGATTCTCCCACCTCGGCCTCCTATAGTGCTGGCATTGCAGGCACGAGCTACCATGCCCAGCCAAGGCAGGGTTTCTTTTCAGCTGTGGGTCACCTTGGAGGACTACAGCAGCAGCCAGGGGAACAAGTCCTTCACCCAAAGCACATATCTGAATTGTGCATCACAGCAAGGACACGTAATTCAAAAAAACAAAGAAAAGAAAAAAAAGCATTTTATTTAATGCTGAATATCAATGTTTTACTGTCTCTCTTCTTT
This sequence comes from Sapajus apella, assembly GCF_009761245.1. Taxonomy (NCBI): domain Eukaryota; kingdom Metazoa; phylum Chordata; class Mammalia; order Primates; family Cebidae; genus Sapajus; species Sapajus apella. Next base: position 5,575,283 of record NW_022437039.1, on the reverse strand, counting down.
ATGAGGCCTCTGGCCTCTCTCATCAGCCTTTTCACCTGTCCGTAGTCCTCGCCAGCACTTTGTCTATGCTTTGCTGCCCTCACCATTATAAGAGCCACAAACACTTTTCTTTACCAGATGAGCTTCATTCTCATTTTTCAGAACTTCATCCACGTCTTAATTTCCTTTTTTCTTCTGGAAGTTTCTCCCTTCTCTGTCTGCTCCTCTTCTGCCTTTTGTAGCAGAAATCTATTATCCTACTTGGTTCCTTTATTTATTTATTTTTTTTGTAGCTAACACTGAAAGCGTGACCTGCCTTTTCCAAAGCAAGGCAGACAGTTTTGAACCACGACCGACATAGGTTAAGCTCTGCTAAACTCTATGACATGAGGATTATAAATTAAAGGTCAATCCATTCTTTCACATGGTTGCTACTGGGGAAAAAAAACCTCTTGAAATGTACTAAATTCAGATGAATTGGAATCTTATGTCAAAGCTGCAGAAGAAAGGCTGGTGTTGGAATAAAGATCTGCTTCCAAGAGCGTATTTAGACAGATCTTGCCTCTGGTGATTCATCTCTGATGCCATCTCCTTAATCAGACATCTGTTCATCCTCCTGCCTGTAAAGTAGATGGTCATCAGAGACCCCCACACCCACTTCTATCCTCAGCTCATAGCTCAGACCTGTGGCAGGAAGGGTCTGTTTGGCTTGGGGAGATTTTGCAAAGCTTCACCAAGAAGTGAGTTTCCATCTCCCCACGGCAGCAGTACTCAGAGTGACAAAGGGCTGACCCCCCCAGGTCAACAGCCAATAGTGAGAATAGCCCTGTTAACACCAGAAAACGCTAACCATGGTCCCACCTCTGCCAGGACAAGACATGTTCTGCCACTCTGAGTTAAGCTGCTTGACAGAAATACGACAGACCCAGGCAGGAATGCATTTCTAACGGTTACTTCCATTTGCATTTTACGAAACACCAGCATGCATATTATCTCATTTCCGTTCATCAACAACCCTGTCAAGTAGGTGGGGCAGGATTATTATTTGTATAACAATTTATTTCATTTTGCAAGACAGCATATATACAATGCAGTCATGCTGTAACTAAGCTATCCAAAAGCAAGTGTAGAAACATGCAGCCCAAAAGAACCAGATCTCATCCTGAGGCAATCACAAGCACACCCAGAATCCAGATGGTGGTGCAAAGTCTGCCTTCCCTTCTCCCTTGGGTCTCCTTTCAGTCTTAAGCAGCCACCTCTAATGGAACCAGAAAGCCCTGCGTTCTCATCTCCTCTCTTCCTCTTATATGTCTCTGCCATTTCTCCTGGTTAGTGCTTTTTTCCTACCTGTGCTTTGGTGTGGAAAATGGTTTTGTTTTTGGAAGCCATAGCAAGAAAAACACACTTTTCATGAGTCCTTAAAAGCCCTTTTCTCACCACCCTTCCTTCTCTGTCCTGGAAGATGCATTTGCCCCTCGGTCTGAGGCCACCAAATTCCATATGCTCATATCCAGAATAAAGTAAACATGAAGACCAGCCTTTCTCTCAATATTGCTGATCATCTCTCATAGAATAACGTCATTGGGCTGTGATGCTGAAGACCCCATCCACCAGCCGTGACGATGAAGAGGAAGGAACACCCTCTCTTCCCATGTTTGTCTACTACTGAAAATGTGGAAGATGCAGAAAAGTAGGAAAGATGGCGATAATTTCACCAGTCAGTGATCATCAACTGTTAAATAAAATTTGTAGGTGGCCATTTATTTGAACTCAGCTCCTTTACTGAACCCAACAGACCAAACCACTATGGAGCCATTCATGGTCAATGAAACTCAGTAACTTGGGACTCTATTCACAACTGAGTTGTGTTAGTTACAGCAGCTGAGCTTTAGTCAATTGCAGGTGGCCAGTGGATTCAAACAAGATGAAAACACAGAGCATTAACCAATGAATTTATTCTTTTTCCTCGCTTTTATTTTCTGTCCATAGATACTGTGTGACCATGTATGAGGCAGAGGATCTTTGAACCCATCTGGCTCACTGAATCATTTATTTAAAGGATGAGAGCTCTAAGTGAAGAAAAGGGAGGTACCTTGGTCAAAACCATATTCAGTATTTGAACCTGACCTGTTCAATGGAAAGCTGGAAAGCCCAGGCTCTTAAACATCATCCAAGTCATCCCAGAATGCGGAAACCTCAGACTGCCATCCCCAACTGAATTTGGGTTTCAGTTGCAGGAAATGAACCAAACTTCTTTCCCTCCCTGAGTTCTAAAAGTGACTCCTCTCATTCACTCACCACTCCATTTCTCAGAACTTTCCAGAACATCCATCCAATAATACTCAGAGGGTTCACAAGACACCAATACTCTATAGCGGTTCTGTTTACTAAAAACATAATGTGAGCCAAAAATGTCATTTTAAATTTTCTACTAGCCGTGTTAAACAAGTAAAAAGAGACAGGTGATGTAAATTTTTAAATTTGTTTAACTCAATTGGACCAAAATATTCTTTTAGTATGTGTCACCAACCACATTATAAACACTCAAAAGCCACATGTGGCCAGTGGGTACCATACTGGAAACTGTATAGGACAGTTCTATAAAATGGAGTGCAGTGTGCACTAGAATAAACCAGAAATCTTATTACATGCAAACTCCAAGGGCCCATTCTTCAAGGTTCTGACTGAATAGGTCAGCAAAGAGTTCTGCATTTTTAGCCAAGTTCTCTCAAGCGACTGCAATGAAAGCGTTCTGCAGAATACACTTTGAGAAACACTGATGTAGGAGATTGTTCAGAGCAGAGTGGAAGTTTCACCTGACCCTCAGGACATTGGCATAACTCATAGGATCTACATCCCTAAGAGGGTGCACCACTGCAATTTTCACTATTCTCTGACTCATGCACAATAAGTGAATTTAATAGGAGTATGTGAAGATGTGACTGCCCTAGATGAATAGGACGTAAGGACATCGGGTTGGACCCATTTATTCTTGCATCATCACTTATATTTGCATCATGACCCATTTCTTCAAATGATGCTTGAGGTAAAATATTAACGATCCCAATAAATAAGGAAGAGCTCAGGCAGAATCCCATTCCTTTCAAACCAAGACAACTTTGAATGGCTGTGTATCTACATAATGGTTTTTCTTTGTTTCATTCAAGAGTCTACTAATTAGGTAAGACCACTTTCCATACACAAACATGCCTCCAGGCTTGGACTCAGTTACAAGCAAGGAAGGACAAGGGTAGGAATGGTCAGACCGCCTGACTTTTCCTTCTTGCAGTGTTTCTCAAAGCAACATTTGAGGACCAGGTACGGCAGTGATTCGAGACATGACATAGTCGGTCCTGCAAATTCGCCAAGTCCTCCTCTGCAGACAGATTCATATGGTCAGGTGTAGACTCAGAATCTCCAAGGTCCAGTACCCCCATCACCCTCTGGTCCTGGGTTATTCTGATGCAGGGGATAAGGGTAGAAGTAGTGGAACGTGTATACATCTCATTGGTCTCATCAGCATGAAACTACAAAAGTCAGTAATACCTCTTTTTTTTTTTAACTTTAATTATACATGTACTATGCGCAATAGCAAAGGCATGGAATCAACCTGAATGCCCATCAATGGTAGACTGGATAAAGAAAATGTGGTACATATACACCATGGAATACTACGCAGCCATAAAAAAGAATGAGATCATGTTCTTTGTGGCAACACAAATGAAACTGGAAGCCACTATCCTTAGCAAACTAATGCAGGAACAGAAAACCAAATACCACATGTTCTAACTTACAGGTGGGAGCAAAATGATCAGAACTCACGAACACAGAGAAGACAGCAGCAGACACTGAGGTCTACGTGAGGTGGAGGGTGGAAGGAGAGAGAGGATCAAAGAAATACCTATTGAGTACTATGCTTATTAGCTGGGTGACAAAATTATCTGTACGCCAAATCCCCATGACACACAGCTTACCTATATAACAGACGTGCATATGTACCCCAAACCTCAAATAAGTTTTAAAAATTATAGAAAATGTATCTATATTATACATTTCCAATTATTAAATATATCTACAAATACAAGGACATTGAGTAAAATTTAAAAGTTCCTTCACCTCTTCAATAAATACACTCTTCCCCAGAGGTAACCACCATTAACAGCTAAATTTAAATCCTTCTGGCATATTTTCAATACATTTACATATTAAAGATTTATACACATGTAAAGATGTTTTGTTTTATTGGTAGAATAATAGGTATGTACTGTACTATGGCTTGCTTTGTCACGTAAGTAAAATGTCTCAGAAGTCACTCCACACCGGCTCTGTAGGATCTAAATATAACTCTACCCCATTGTTTGTTCATTTCTTTGTTTGTTGTTTGAGACAGTCTCGCTCTGTTGCCCAGGCTGGAGTGCAGTGGCACAATCTTGGCTCACTGCAGCCTCCACCTCCCAGGTTCAAACAATTCTCAAGCCTCAGCCTCTGGAGAAACTGGGATCACAGGCACACATGACCATGCCCGGCTAAGTTTTGTGTTTTTAGTAGAGAACAGGCTTCACCATGTTGGTCAAACTGGTCTCGAACTCCTGAACTCAAGTGATCCACCCACGTTGGCCTCCCAAAGTGCTGGAATTACAGATTGAGCTGCTGTGCCCAGCCACTACCTCATTGTTCTTAACTGATGCATAGTATTCTACAATACAAAAGGTCTATATTTGATTTAACCTTTCTTCTCTTAATTGGTGAGTATTTAAGTCTCTGTGTGTGTGTGTGTGTGTGTTGCTGTTACAAGCAATTCTGCAACAAACTTCCTGGTTCAAATTTGCCACGGGCTTAGGGAATGATAAATAACCTCCAATCTTGAGTCCACAGGTCCTCATCCAGACTCAGAACATTTTAAGGAACCAATTCCCTGACGGTCTTCCGGCTGTAGGTATTTGCAGTGCAAGCTCCCCTTAGCCTGCATCTCACCGAGAATGTCCAAACCACATCTCCACCTTCATGCCAAGGCCTATCTCCCCCAACCCCAGAGAGAAGAGGCCTCCTTCCCTCTTCCATTTCAAGATCCACTTCATTTCTCAGTTCAGGGTTTACCTTTCTCTGCCAAAATTTAACCAAGAGAACATGTGTTATTTTCGGGTCTCGTAGCCCCTGCTCCACCAACAAAACCCTGGGCTCTGCCCCAGGGCTGGAACAGGTCACTAAATCCCACTTCCCTCAACATACAATTATTGAGCCCTTTTTCATGTGCTAGGAACCTGAGGCAGAAGGAGCAACAAGACAGAATTTGGTTTCTGTCCTGATGGAGCTTACGGTCTAGTGGGGAGACACAGCCCCCCAGTAAAGCAACAAAATAAATAAATTGCTAAGTACAAACTGTGTCTGTTTATATGCAGAAAGGAAACAGAAACCAGGCTAAAGAATAATGACTGGAAGATGGGAGGTTCTTCTTTAGACGCAGTCATGAGGATGGAGTCTCTGGGGAGACATTTTTGCTAAGACTTCAACAATGATAAAGAGTCAATCATGCGAACAAAGAGTCAGGAGAGTGGGAAGGAAAGAAAGGTCCAGGAAGAAGGAGTGATAGGTGCACGTACATCTTGCGAAAGGAACAAGGTGTGTTCTAGGAGTTGACGGAACAGTGTCTTTGGAGCCAAGTGAGAGAAGAAAACTCTTGGCTTGAATCTGGAAATGGGGGCAGGAGATCAGATGATTGAGGGCTTTGTAGGTTGTGAGGAGGACGAATTTGGATTTCATTCCAAATGTAACAAGAACCCTTGAGAGAATTTTCACTGGGGGAATCATGATCTTAACATTACTAAAGATCATTTTAACTGCTGTGGAGAACAGACTAGAAGAGGAAATTGTAAGATTGAAGGCAGGGAACTAGTAAGAAGACTATTGGACTAGCTAATGGGTTAACCAACAGTACACAAACCAAATTCTGCTTTTAAAAAGATCCCATTTAGGGAAACAGCAGGGAATTCAGGGCTGTGCTGGGTCAAACTCCATCCATCGGTCCTCGAACATATGTCAGTACGGTCCTCCCTACCACAATTATTTCATTGGGATTTTGGCCCATCATGAACTGCACACAGGGATTAAACAAGATCATGCACCTGCACACACTGCCCAAGACAATATCCAGGCATACAGCAGTCTATATTCAGATCCAGGAAAAAAAATCTAAGATGGCTCTGTTCTGCCACTACATCCGTTTTATATTGCCAGAAGTAGATTTAGCATCTCAGTCTGAAGCATCTGTATTATGGTTACTTTACTATACTTAGAGATTCTCCCAGACTGCTGGGAGGTATTTGCCTGGCATCTGTACAGCTAGTTGGGGCCTCCAAAATGGTACTTACAAAAGAAATAAAAGGACTGTCTATAAAGCAAATTTTGAACTCCTTCTAAAAATAAAAACTGATTATTGCCCCCAAATTGACAGTTCCTTCCAGATTTCAAAATGTGAATTCAAATCTTCACCTGACATCCTGTTTCTCTAAGGCGCCAATATGCGAACGAGAACAATGCAGCATGCAGACTGGCCTTGTTTCCCTGAGCATCTTTGCAGGTGCTTGTCTTTTGCTACGTCTGGAAAGCATTTTTATTCTGAGGCGCTGCTTTCTCGGTTGGTCTGCCCACAGTCCAAGTCTGGGATTTCAGGTTAATTTCTAGCGTGCACAAGCAACTAGACTACGTTGACCCCTTCAGATATCATGAATCATTAGCTTCAGAGAGATTAACCAAACAGGGTATTGAATGCCAGCTCATTTTGAAGCCCAAAATGTTGGATAATGTTTAAAGTCTATGCTTCTCTTGGCAAGACATCGACAGCACAGCACGTTAGGGTGCATTTTGTAGGTTTGCAATAAAAATGGTGGCCACTTTTGTATCTCCTTAAATGGTATTATGATATATGGCACTCAGTACAAACAAATTGGAAGGAAAAACCAGGTCTTTTACCTGGATTCAACAAAATCCTAAGCTAGCAGGCTCAACTGATCCTGCAAAAACCGATCTGCAGATAGTGCTGTCTTCTTCGTCAATGTGTTTCTGGGACAGTTTCTACATAAACCAAGTTAGTTGTTGAAGAAAGGAAGAGCAAGCTAAAGAGTTATGGAAGCACAGGTCTCTTGATTTGGGGGCAGGAGTCCTTGGAAGAGGTCAACTGTCAAACAGCAGCCTGATCTGGTCACAGGCTGTCCTAGGATTCAGTCTGAATATATTGTCATCCATCATAGAGAAAGCCCAATAAATCCTTCCTCCTTGAGCATTTGTAACACAGCTTCTGTTTCTAAATCCATAAATCCAGGAGGCAAACAGGGATGGCATCTCTCATTTCTTCCACACACACAATTCGTCTTGGCCCTGCACCAATCTGTGGACCAGTTCACATACTTAAAACACTTTACACTTCAGGTCTCTGAAATCTTTCTTCATCACTCCGCAGCCATCATCACCAACACCAGTAACTTGCAGTGACACTATTTATTTACATTTATTAGCTCATCTGACCGAATCAGCTTATCCCCATTTTATACAGGAATAACTGGAGATACTGAAGTCAATTTATACCAACGGCAGTAATGAGAGTGTCCACTCATCACACCCTAGCTAGGACTATACCTTATGATGCTTTAATTGGACAATTTGATAGGTAAAATGTTATCTTTCCAATTTCCATTTATTTGATGCCTGTGAAAGATGAATATTTTCTTCATATGGCTTATGGGTCATTTGTATTTCTTGCTTTGGAAATTAACTTTTTATGTCCTTTGCACATTTTTCTTTCAGATTTTTAAAAGACTTTTTTTTATATCATAAAACCATTAATGTTTGCAATATTTATTTTAAGCCTCTCCCTCCCCCATTGCCTCTTGCCCCTAAACTTTGCTCATTGTGCTTTGCTGTACACAGTTCTATTTTTTAAATTGAATCCATGAGTATTTTTCTTGGTGATTTTTTGGTGAGTTTTATGCTTGGAAAAATCCTATCTCAAACTGAGATATAGATTTATCTTCATTTTATTCTAGCTTTTTTGGTTCTTACTGATTTTAAAATATCTGTTTAATTCATTTGAAATGTGTTTGGGAACATAACATAATAGTGAAGATACACAGTGATTGCTTCTTTACTCCTAAACAACCAACTTTTCTAACATGTCTTCTCACGTTTACCTATTCCCACGGGCCGACGGTGCCTTCTTTGTCATAGGCTCATATGATACATATGTTCGGGTTTTAGCCCATAGTATTTCATTCTTTCATTGAGTATTTCTTGTGCCAACACCACATTATTTTCATTGTTTCAGTCTTATAAAACATTTTCTAATTTGGCTGGGCAATTACCTTTGTTATCAAAATGTCATTGAATCATTTTTTTTCCCCCAAAATATCCTTTATCTCACCCAGTACTTCTTTCAGGTGGACTTTAGTATTGTTTTTGCAAGATCCTTAAACGTCCCAATAGGATGTTGGTTGAAATGTTGTGAACTTATATGTAAATTTTTTTTTTTTTTTTTTTTTGAGACGGAGCCTTGCTCTGTCACCAGGCTGGAGTGCAGTGGCGCAATCTTGGCTCACTGCAACCTCCACCTCCTGGGTTCAAGCGATTCTTCCGCCTCAGCCTTCCAAGTAGCTGGGACCACAGGCATGTGCCACCACGCCCAGTTAATTTTTTTGTATTTTTAGTAGAGACGGGGTTTCACCGTGTTGGCCAGGATGGTCTCGATCTCTTGACCTCATGATGCACCTGCCTCGGCCTCCCAAAGTGCTGGGATTACAGGCATGAGCCGCTGTGCCCGGCCATACATAAATTTTTAAATAACAGACACCTTGGAAATATCTAGTCCCCTCATTTTAAAAAGAGGTATTTTTAAAGATATACTCCTCAGTCAAACTGTATATATTTATCAATATAAATTACATAATTTTTCCATCTGATTACTTCTAAGTGTCTGCATGGCAGCTACGGATGAATCATTTTTCTCCTATGACTTATAATTCATTATTTGGTGATACCTTAAAGGTTTTGCTTTATATATCATCTATCCACTGTGCTGAATTCCTTATTTAAAATATTATTTTTGTTAACTTCTGTTTCCTAGGTGTCAATTAAGATAATCTGCAAATAAACAACAATTAATAGTTGTATCTCTTATTTCTGTTTCCTACATTGTTACATTATCCCAAACTTCCAAATTAATTAGGGAAGAAATTATCTTTGGGAATCTTTATAATTTTAATGTGAATGCCTTGTGTATTTCTCTATTATCAAAGATGTTGATTTTTATTTTAAATTAATATTTTATCATATTAAGTAACCAATTACTCCTCACTTTGATTGATGTTCATGAGTAATTAGTGTGGAATTTTATTTAGAGGGTTTTTTTTTTTTGACATTTTGATCAATTATCATATTTATTGGACTTAGAGGTGGGAAGCATTACATTTAAGTTAGTTTAAAACACACATTAATGTATATTTCTTAAATAAGATTTTTTACATGAAATATTTAACATTGTACCTAGAACATATTAGGAACATAGTTACTGTTTCATTTGTAAATTGCTTTTATTATCATTGTTACTATTTATCAAAGACTAGAATAAAACACGTTGACAACATGCCAAGAGACAGAATTAGCATGCTTTTTTCCTTATACTTTTTTTGTTTTGTTTTCTCCAATGCCTCTTCTCTTTGCAAACAGGTATCAACATTCATGAATTTTATTGCCAAAATATTTGCATTCTCAAGTTTTCTATTGTAATTATCCTTCTAAGTCGCTGGAATACCTCTTGAAGTATTGTTTTAAAGAAATAGTTAGATTTTTTTTCTCTAAGCCATTCCATTGCATATGCTAGAACAATGTGGGCATAAAAGAGACAAACTTTTTTTCTCTTTGGAGACAAAGTCTTGTTCTGTCCCCCAGGCTTGCTGTGCATGATCTCGGCTCACTGCAACTTCCACCTCCTGGGTTCAAGTAATTCTCCTGCCTCAGCCTGCCAAGTAGCTGGGATTACAGGCACCCATCACCATGCCCAGCTAATTTTTGTAGTTTTTTCAGTAGAGACAGGGTTTCATCATGTTGGTCAAGCTGGTCTTGAACTCCTGACCTCAGATGATCCACCCGCATCGCCTCCCGAAGTGCTAGGATTACAGGCTTGAGTCACCGCGCCCAGCCAAAATAATTTTAAAACCTTTTTCAGCAGTGCTCTGTCACGACAAACATCATCACCACAAAACAGAGATCAGCAAGTGGCAAGTAGTCATTGAACTCTGGAAGGAAGAGGCAAAAAAACAAAAAAAACAACAACCAAAAAAACCATTTCTCCTTAGCTGTTTATAAATATCAGGCTTTCTTTGCTCTGGACATCAAAATAATTTTGTAGTTCTCAATTCAGCTCCATCGGTCTTATGATTGGTAGAATTTTCTTGCAGATTTTGACAACAGTTTCAGTATCAGCTTGGCTTCTAAAGGTTGTATGAGTTTTCATTTTTCTATGTCTTCTTAGAGTCTTATAATACGAAGTTAGAAAAGACTGTGTCCAGTATCACTTTTAAACAGGTGCCCATCGATCATGCTCGACACAGCACTAGATAACTTTTTGGCAGCTTAGAAGAGCATGAGCATCAGATTCAGACAGACCTCAGATTGTGTATTAGTTAAGAATCTTTTTGTTTGGTGGAACAAAAACCCCAAATTAAAGTGGCTAAAGCAATAAATAGAATTCAGAGATCTACGTGACTAAAACATCCACAAGAGGGCTTCAGGTCAGACTTGTGCTAATGGAGCCGACAATATCACCAAAGTCCTGGTATCTGTCCATCTCTATTTCCTGTACTTCCCCAACACAGTAGCATCTATACTGGACCCTGCCTCATGGCTGTAGGAACATCCAACTTCACATCTTCACACCGCACCTTCCAGGGGAAAAAAGCAAGAATCTTCTGAAGGCTTCGGCAAAATAAAAGTGAATTTCTCTAGAAGGTTCAAAATTTATCTCCTTGCATCTCAGTGGCTCTTTGGGGATGAGATGTCCATCCCAAAACCAGTTGCTGTAGCCAGGAGGTGAAATGCATTGGTTTAAACATCACAGCCCACCCCTGACACAGGAGTCAGTCCCATTCAAACTGCACAGCTGAAAAAGTCAAGACGCTAAGTTATTCAAGGGGAAATCATGACCCTTGTGGGAAGAAGAAAGGTAATGGTTGATGAGGTAATCAATAAGCATCCACTTAGTATGAAGCTTGATCAAGGCTTTTAATCTCTGGTTATGAGGGAAATCCTCGAATGGACAGATTCAGGATATTCTTTAAAGGACTTCTGGGAAAATATTAGAGTCATTATCAAAATCCTATACCAGCAAAGGAGTAAATACTTGCCTTTAAAGAAAAGGAGAACGGTGCAGTACAAGTGAGTTGCTTACAGGAGGAATAGAGAGGGGACCATTTTAAAGCTGCCTTCCTTTTAATGAGTTTGATGTGATTACCACAGGTACAGAAAGGGTCTCACATATGTAGACATATACACATGGACACAAACACACTCACAGATAATCCTCACAAGCCCACTAAATGGAAATAAGAGAGGCAAAGAGAAAAAGGAAAAATACACATGCAAGTGCAGAGGTAAACACATGAGAGACGCACAAAGACACAAGCACACTTGCTTACACACCCATCAACCTGGCCGGTCTGCACTTCTTGGGGAATGATAGCTGATTCAGCTAAACAGGGAGAAGCTGTACAACTGGCCTTGAAAGATTCCTTGTCCAGAAACAGGCTTAACTATATGACCACTACCCAAGGCAAGGAGATATAAAGCCTCGTGTCAGTTTTCAGCTTGTGGGTCCGGTTAATTTTCAACTTCGGAAAGGGACGGACTAAATCTATCAACATGGAACACTCGTGAATCCTCAATGGTTCATCTGTCATTAACAGAGTGGGGAAGGATAATTTGTGGGGGCTACCCTGCAAATCTGGGATACCCTCCTCTGGCCTTACCTAATAAGAGTCAAGAAAATGAAAATAACAGCTCATAACATATAGCGAGCTCTTACCATCTGCCTGGCAACATGCTGTTCTGTAAGCACATCATCTCATTCTATTTTCACAACAACCCAGACACATTTCAGAGATTAGAATCAGGACCAGAGTAAATCCAATTAGCACTTTCTGAATCATTTAGATTCATTACATGTAAGTCAGCCACCCAAAGGGTGTTTCCACAAAGAAATGACTAATAGGTCACCAGGATGAATTGTAGTGTAGGAGCATCCAGCTGTAGCATTAGGTTAGGTAGTAAACTTCACAGATTGGAATAAATAATGCCTAAATAACCGCTTAGGCCAAATCAAGTGATGTCTAGGGTCAGGAATTCAACATACAACTTTTGGGGTACACAATTCAGCCAATAACGAAGTCTTTGAAGGCAGTTTCCATTCTACACCCAAGTCTGTAATGTTAGCTAAATAAAAAAAATCACAATATATAAATTTAGAAAAGAGAAGGAGGTTTTACTTATTGTAAAGGGTTACAGACTGCAAGGTTGCCAACCGCAGGCTGGGAAGTACAACCTCTGGCCAACAGCCCAGAGAAAGGAACTTTGAAAGAGGGGTTGAGGTAAGAGAATTATGCTAAAAGGGTTGGCTAAGCATACATATTCAACAGATTACAGGAGGAGCTATGAATATTCATGAAGGGGGTCCTGATGCAGGTGCATTTAACAAACATGCATGTGACATGTGACCCATCTCCACTTTGGGGGTGGAGAGTCAACATTTAAATGTATTATAATTAGGTCCTATGCATCAAAAGGTCTTTTCAGGACATGAAAGCATACAAGCGCACAATCTCTGTAAACTGGCCAGAACCAGTCCATGGTTGGTGGTTTTCCTAGCAGGAGAAAGTTACTGAGAGCAGTTCCTTGTCCAATCCAAGCTGTAGCTGTGGCTGGTGAAACAGGGGTGAGTTAATCAGCATCTGCCAGCTGGATGAGCTGTAATTGTTTTAACATTGCTGATCTTGAGGCCAGTGTTTGTTTAGCTGTTAAAGAAAAACCTGGGCAGTTAGAGCATAGTTTATCCTTTAAGTATAGGGGTGGGTGACTCAACCCTTGCCTGATGCGCATGGCCTTAGATTCTGTTTATAATTTGGAGTCTTGTTGCCATAGAGTCTGCTCTGTCAGTCTTATGGTCTCTATTTTAACATTAATGTGGGTCCGTTGTTGTGTCTAAACTCCAGGAGGGAGAGGGTATAAGGAGGCATGTCTAACATCCTATCCAATCGTAACTAGAAAATAAGTTTTTAAGGTATTTTTTAAGGGAGTCTTCTTGGCCACAAGGAGGTGTCTATTGAGCTGGCGAGGGGTTTAGGATTTTATTTTAAGTTGACAAATCGCGCCATTAAAGTGCCACTTCTACACAACAGGTGTTTTTACAATGACTTTTGGGGGTACACAATTGTACCTGGATTCCCAGGACATACTTTATCAAGGTATAAAGGTGTGAGACTTCTCCCATGGGAAGAGGCATGCTTTAAACAAACACCTAGCAGAAAAGAGCTAGCTGCCATCTCAGATGAAAAACACCCCAGAAAATGGGGCTTGGTGGACACCTGGGCTGGATGCACAAAAATCTCACAGAGAGCAGAGAGAAAGGGGACACGTCCTATGGCACATTTCCCCTCCTTGAAGCAACACAGCTCTAGAAGCAGTTCACATGACATAGCTTTAATCTTTCCATGGTAACTTTGAAGACCTACAGAGATGACTGAGAAAGCCAACAATGCTCTTGCACCTGCCAAGCTCATACCACATAGAGTTAAAGATCACAGCATCTTTTACAACTTTGCTTTTCAACAACAGCATCCTACATCTGACCATGCCCTTTGTCTCTCTCTGATGGGGACATAATCAGGTTAAGATTCCGTATCTTTCTCCTTAGTCTCTGCTCAACTGAGTATCAAGGGCTTTTCCTAATTTCCTTGGGATCTAGGAAGGTGGCTGAATTCCAAGTTGTAAGCTTCACTCTTCTGGGAGACTTTCACAGGCACAATATCAACTCCTTGGTCCATGGAGAAGGGGGTGGTGGTTGGTGATGAGCTAATTTAGTACCTACTGCCAATGTACGCAGTAGTTAAATAGATTAAATTAATTCTCCTTAGAGCAGAAGCTTTCAGCCTTGGCTGCACATTGTATTCACTTTGGGAGCTTTAAAAAAAATACTGATGACTGAGTCCCACCCCTAGATTCTGGTTTAATTGGCCTGGGGTATAGCCTAGCCTTTGGGATATTTTAAAGCTCTCCCAGTTATGCATATTGAAAGCAAGTTGAGAATGGGTGTCTTGGTGTGGCGGTTCTCAAAGTGTGGTCCCCAGACCAGTGGCATGAACATCACCTGGGCACTTATTTGCAGATTTTCAGGTCACATGTCAGACCTAGGCTTGGCAATCAGTATTTTCACCCCCGACCAGTTAATTCTGACACATGAAGTTTAAGAACCACTGTTCTGGAGGTCCTCAGGGTTTCACTGCCACCTGCTTATAAACAGATATTTGACAGGTCCTGCTCAGCTTCTTCCTACTGACTGCTCACAACTGAAGTCCCTTTGTTCCACCTCTAAGTTCAGCCCACCTTCATTTCTACATGTAATTCTCACCTGAGGTAGGAAGGATGCAAGGGATCCAGGCTCAGTACTGAGGCTCATTATACACAATGGAGCACTATTCAGCCATAAAAAAAAAGAATGAGATCTTTTCATTTCCAATAACGCAGATGGAGCTAGAGGCCGTTATGTTAAGTGGAATAAGCCAGGCACAGAAAGACAAATATCACCGGTTTCCACTTACTTGTGGACTCTAAAAATCAAAACAATTGAAATCATGGACATAAAGTGGATGGATGGTTACCAGAGGCTGAGAAGGGTGGCAGGGATGGTTAATGGGTACAAAAATAAAGTTAGAAAGAATGAATAAGGTTTGGGTATTTGATCTTATTCTAGGGTGACTAGAGTCAATAATAATTTAACTGTACATTTTTCTTTTTGAGACAAAGTCTCACCCTGTCACCCAGGCTGGAGTGCGGTGGTACCATCTCAGCTCACTGCAACCTCTGCCTCCAGGGTTCAAGCGATTCTCCTGCATCAGCCTCCAGAGTATCTGGGACTACAGGCACGCACCACCACGCCCAGCTAATTTTTGTAATTTTTAGTAGAGATGGAGTTTCACCATACCGGACAAGCTGGTCTCAAATTTTTGACCTTGTGATCTGCCCGCCTCAGCCTCCTAAAGTGCTGGGATTTCAGGCCTGAGCCACTGCGCCCGGACAATTGTACATTTTAAAACAACCAAGAGCATAATTGATTATTTGTAAATCAAAGGATAAATGCTTGAGGGGATGAATACCCCGTTCTCCATGATGTGATTATTATGCATTGCATGCCTGTATCAAAACATCTTGTGTACCACATAAATAGATACATTTAGTAGGTACCCACAAGCATTATAAATCAGAAAACTTTGAAGTAATAATAATTCACAGACACACACACACACGCGCACGCGCGCACGCGCACACACAATACTAATGTTGGCATAGAGTTCGTCTTCCTGGAACACTTGTTCTGAACCTTTGGCCTCCATCTCTAATGTGTGAACCTGGCTTCTTAAACCCAGCTCCAGTCTGTCTCACCAGCTCTGATAACTATGCTAGTGCCTTATTCCAGGGGATCAAAACATTGTTTTCCGAGTTATCCGCCCCAGACCACCAATTCCTCTAACCCTGGTAAACCTAATTATTTATATCGATCTCATCTTTCTCCAAAACCAATGTCTTCTTCTGAATTTTCTCTGAACTAACTGCTTATTTCTCTCCCTAGCTACTTTCCTACTTGCTTTTTTTAAAAGGAAGTAATGAATTACGTGGGTATAGGTTTACTGTCTGACTTTAAAAAATAACACCTACTCATCTTAGAAAACTTAGAGAAATCGAATGGACAAAAAAGAAAATAAAAACCACCTGTCATCGCACCTCTCTGAGACAACCATCGTTAACGTTTTGGTATGCTTTCTTCCTGCTTTTGCCCTTGCACATTTATGTTATGATCTACTTGATTCCAAAAAGTATGTGAGATAGGTTACAAAAGGGATAAAACAGAAGACAGAATACATGTGAAATGCCTTATTGATCGAATTATTATCTCGATGCTTCTGAGCGTCACCGTAGCATGTTATACGGCCACATCCTTGATGAAATGAGTGGAACGCATACCCCCAAACACACACCTTGAGTTTGGGATTGGCTGCACAACTTGCCTTGGCTAATGGCATATTAGCAACACGTAATGCAAACAGAGGCTCACAGCATACTTTCTTTGTTGGGCTTGCTCTGTTATACTCGAGATCTGCCATGTGAAGAACCTACCACAGTGTCCACTGCCCCTTTGACCCGGGTCCCAAATGGCAGACCTACAGAAGGCTGCCTGTAGTAGTCCATTCTTGCACTGCTGTAAAAAAATTGCCTAAGACTGGGTAATTTATAAAGAAAAGAGGTTTAATTGGCTTACGATTTCACAGGCCGCACAGGAAGCATGATGCTGGCATCTGCTTGGCTTCTGCGGAGGCCTCCAAAAACTTACAATCATGGAAGAAGGCAAAGCAGGGATGAGGTGTCTCATACGGCATGAACAGGAGCAAGAGAGAGTGGCGGGGAATGGGGTTGGGAGGTGCCGCACCCTTTTAAACAACCGGATCTCACGGGAACTCACTATCATGAAAACAGCGCCGAGGGGATGATGCTACACCATTCGTGGGAAATCCACCCCCACGATCCACCTACCTCCCACCGGGCCCCACTTCCAACACTGGGGATTATAGTTCAACATGAGATTTGGTGGAGACAGATCCACGCCGTACTGCTGCACTGTCCCCGCAAGAAGCCTAGATGCATGAGCAATAAACGGTTTCTTATTATCGTACGCCACTGAACTGTGTGTGCTTCTTAAATCTCCTTTTATTATGGCAAAAGCTAATTGATACCCTCTTTTACTTATCCTGAGATGCACAAGTCTTCACATTATAACATCATTGAAGTAAAAATGTGTCTATGATCAACGGCCTGCCATAGTTTTCTTGCCAAGTTTGTTTTTTCTTCCTTAAGACTACGTAAAAAATGGTGTGTATTATATTTGGGGACATCCTAGAGGCTGTGAAATACAGCAGGTGAAAAATCAGTTAAAAAGTAAAGCATATAGCATTGTTCCATTAAAATTCATAGCTATGCACCCATACATATATATCTCTTATGTGTGTGCTTTCCAGTCATTTTGTGTACATGTGTATGCATGTATGTGTGTACGTGTACATATATACACATACATATCCATAAATTCAAAAAGTAAAACTTGGTTGTTCTAAAGAACATAAGAACATATACTAGGGAAATAATTTCTCTTTGGTTTAGTAAAACAATTGAATAGTAATTTTTGAATTTGAAATTCAAGCCTCTTTATGTAAGTCTAGATGGAATGACACAAAAAGAAAATTTGGCTGTTTATTAAATTAACAGAAATTACTAAATTATATGCTAGTTGATCAAGACAGCAGTTGGGACGGTGGGAGGCTAGAACTTTCAGAGAAGGATCACAGTAAGTAAAGTGATTCCCAGGGGTAGGAAACAGTCAATGAATCTGGAGACCCATGGTTAACACTTTGTGCAGTTAACCACAGTTTATCCTAGAACTTTTTCACACCACAGCCCTTCTGAGAGGATAAAAGGAAAGGTGCCACTGTGCCCCATTTGGGGTGATAGAACCTAGGAGGCAGAACAGTGAGTGGGTAGAGGCAATTCACTAACTGGACCGATTTCTTTGTAGGGCACTGAACTACTCACGGATTAAGAAGTAGAGGCTCAAGCTATGTTAATTGCAGAGGCAGAAGCATTCCAAAAGATTTTGAGGAAGAGAAATCTAAGGTAACACACGCAGAAAGAAAAACAACAACTACTAAAAGGAAGTATACTCAAACATTGGCAGCAGTTGTCATTAGGTGATGGAATTGTGGGTTATTTCTATTTTCCCTTTATCTGTACTTTTCTATGCTTTCCAAAATTTCCACAATGCAGCTGTATTGACTTCATACACATAAGAACAAATGTTTTATTGTGTCCGTGAGAAAGGGAAAAGAAAATCATGGGGCTGTAAAATGGAACCAGGAGTATGACTGAGATCATGAACTATTTTTGTATCCTGCTCATTTTCATGAATCAAGAGTGTTTCTCATTTGATTGCAAATTCTTCACAGTATTATTAGTGATGACTACATAACAGCATATAAATGAATGAATCATAATTGATTTAATCCTCTGTTGTTATATAGTTGGGAAATAATTATTTCCATTTTCCATACTATTTTCTGAACATTTTGTATATAAATCTCGTCCACCCCATCAACATTTTAAAATGCCTAATCTTCTGATTATCTAAATGCCTTGCCTTCTTACTTTTCTTATCTTCTAGAACCCTCCATAACCATCAGTTAAGTATCCTCAATGCCTTTTGATTACTCACTTGTGACAGTCACTGTCTCCCCAAATTATTGTGGTCTGATTCCGGAGCAGGAACCCCTTCCAGCTCCAGCCAGCATTGATAAGGCCCAGCCTTCTGTTGCTTCAATTCAAAACAGCATTGTCACCATACAGCTCACTTCTCTTAAAACTGTGTCTCAAAAAACACTTCCAGCCGCTGTACGCATTTATCATTGGAGCAATAAATGATGATGGTGCTGTTATTCACCAAATGGTCAGAGTAATTGTGTCATTGGGTATGCCCAAGTCCCTATGAGTCCTCAGACATCAACCTCAATGTATTTTATACATTTTTAAATTTTTGTTATTTTTCCAGAAGTTATTGGGGTATAGGTAGAATTTGGTTGGGTGACTAAATTATTTAATGGTGATTTGTGAGATTTTGGTGCTCCCATCACCCGAACAGTATACACTGCACTATATTTGTAGTCTTTTATCCCTCGCCCCTCTCCCACCCTTCGCCCCAAGTGCCCAAAGTTCATTGTATCATTCTTATGCCTTTGCGTCCTCATAGCTTCACTCTCCCATATCAGTGAGAACATACAATGTTTGGTTTTTCATTCCTGAGTTACTTCACTTCGAATAATAGTCTCCAATCTCATTCAGGTCACTGCAAATGCCGTTAATTCATTCCTTTTTATGACTGAGTAGTATTCCACTGTATAAATATACCACAGTTTCTTCATCCACTCATTGATTGGTGGGCATTTGGGTTGGCTCCACGATTTTGCAATTGCAAATTGTGCTGCCCTAAACTGCAAGTATCTTTTTCATGTAATGCCTTCTTTCTCTCTGGGTAGATACCCAGTAGTAAAATTGATGGATGGTAGTTCTACTTTTAGTTCTTTAAGGGATCTCCACACTGTTTTCTGTAGTGGTTGTACTAGTTTACATTCCCACCAGCAGTGTAGAAGTGTTCCCTGTTAATTGCATCCATGCCAACATCCCTGTTTTTAAAATTTTTTTCATTATGGCAATTCTTGCAGGAGTAAGATGGTATCGCATTGTGGTTTTGATTTGCATTTCCCTGATCATTTGTGATGTTGAGCATTTTTTCATATTTGTTGGCCATTTCTATATCTTCTTTTGAGAATTGTCTATTCATTTCCTTAGCCCACTTTTTGATGGGATTGTTTGATTTTTCTTACTGATTTGTTTGAGTTCTTTGTAGATTCTGGATATTAGTCCTTTGTTAGATGTACAAAATATGAAGATTTTCTCCCACTCTGTGGGTTGTCTGTTTACTCTGCTGACTATTCCTTTTGCCATGACTGCTCCTTTTGCTCTTTAGTTTAATTAAGTTCCAACTATTTATCTTTGTTTCCTTTTGGGTTCTTGGTCATGAAATCCTTGCCTAAGCCAATGTCTAGAAGGGTTTTTCCAATGTTATCTTCTAGAATTTTTATAGTTTCAGGTCTTAGATTTAAGTCCTTGATCCATCTTGAGTTGATTTTTATATAAGATAAGAGATGAGGATCCAGTTTCATTCCCCTATATATGGCTAGCCAATTATCCCAGCACCATGTGTTGAAAGGGATGGCCTTTCCCTACTTTATGTTTTTGCTTGTTTCGCTTAAGATCAGTTGGCTGTAAGTATTTGGGTTTATTTCTGGGTTCTCTATTCTGTTCCACTGATCTATGTGCCTATTTTTACACCAGTACCATGCTGTTTTGGTGACTTTGGCCTTAGAGCATAGTTTGAAATCACGTAATGTGATGTCTTCCGATTTGTTCTTTTTGTTTAGCCTTGCTTTGACTGTGTGGGCTTTTGTTGTTTTTGTTGTTCCATATAAATTTTAGGATTTTTTTTTTTGCTAATTCTGTGAAGAATGATGGTGATATTTTGATGGGGACTGTGCTGAATTTGTAAAATGCTTTTGGCAGTATGGCCATTTTTACAATATTGATTCTATCCATCCATGAGCATGGGATGTTTTTCCATGCTTTTGTGTTTTCTATTATTTCTTTCAGCAGTGTTTTGTAGTTTTTCTTGCAGAGGTCTTTTACCTCCTTGGTTAAATATATTCCTAAGTTTTGTTTTGTGTTGGGTTTTGTTGTTGTTGTTGTTTTGCTATTGTAAAAAGGGCTGAGTTCTTGATTTGATTCTCCTCTTAACCACTGTTGGTGTATAGAAGAGCTACTGATTTGTGTACATTAATCTTGTCCCTGAGGTTTTATGGACCTGACACCACCATCTCTTTGGCTCCAGAGGCAGTCAGGGCATCCAAACCAGGCCAGTACCATTACTGCATTCCCTCCCACATGATGATTGGTTTAATAGTAGCCATGTGACTCAAACCCAGCCAATCGGGGCCCATGAATATCAGTCAGGAGCCCACAGCCAACACACAGGTAAATCAAAGAATGGAGATAAACAAGACTCCCTACCATAGTGATATGAATAGGAGACTGGGAAGTCTCACTCTGTCACCAGGCTGGAGTGCAGTGGCACAGTCTTGCCTCACTGCAACCTCCGTCTCCTGGGTTCAAGCTATTCCCCTGCCTCAGCCTCCTGAGTAGCTGGGATTACAGGTGCCTGCTACCATGCCCAGCTAATTTTTTGTATTTTTAGTAGAGACGGAGTTTCACCATGTTGGCCAGGCTGGTCTCAAACTCCTGACCTCAAGTAATTCACCCATATCACTCTCCCATAGTGTTGGGATTACAGGCATGAGCCACCACGCCTGGCCTAAAAGTTTTTAAAAATGTCTTTGAAGCACCTAATACAGTGCCTTGCATGCAAGTCAGGGAGTATAAATGTGTTGCATAGTATTTCTCTTTCTCAGTAAAACATTGAGCAATTATCTACCCCTTGTGAACTTCCAGTTTCTCATCTGTGAAATGAGGGCTTTTTCACTACATTTGTGGCTTTCAATCCTTGCTGCAAACTAAAATTACCAGGAGAGATTTAAAATATACAGATGCTCAGGCTTTCTGCCCAGAGATACTGATTTAATTGGTCTAAGTGGGGGCTCTTGGCATTGACATCTTTTAAAAATTCTCAGGCGATGCTGATATGAAGATGGGGTTGAGAACTATAGCACTGGATGAGGATCACTTTACAAGTTAGCAATCTAAAGCTCTTACGAAGAAAAAATAATGTAATCATTACCAGATATACATTTTCCTGCAGAAATATCCTGAACAAATGCATACCTAGGATGCATTTGAAAATGAGCAATTAACCCTTCAGCAGAAGATGTTTTAAAACTTTTACTCAGACTCAGCAAAGGAGAAAATTCATTAATAAAATGTTTAAGGAGAAAATTCATTAATAGCAGAAAATTTTTATCACTGAGATTATTTGGCAAACTCTCATACTGCCTCTGCCATGCTTTTGTTAGGACTCTTATCCCTAAGTCAAAAAAATCTTGGGGGAAAGAGAGATCAATTTTATTTTGTAAAATTATTTGATGGAGCTAATGAGTGTGTGTGTTCTTAATAGTTCCCTTGGGAAATGCTATACAGTAAATATAATTGAAAGTGGGAGATAGAACTGATTATTCATCAAGCATGTATTTTAAGAATCCAATTATGAAAAGAATAATGCAACGTGGAACATGAAATGGCTGCTTGCAATGCTGCATATCTTTTAAAGTGTTTTAGAGAGCTCTCAAATTCCTACGATTGATAAAATTACCACAGTGATATCTTGCTCAGCCCTTGCTATTTGCAGTGTCTCATATTTATAAAAGAGAATAAAACACATCCTCTTCTCAAAACAAAACTCTTGTAGGGAAACAGGCCATTGTGTCTAAAAATCTGGATGAAAAAAACACCATATAGTATTCACATTAACAGAAATCTGCAATAATAGTGGAACAAGAACTGAAATATGGCATAATAAACTGAGATTTTATTTCAAGTTCCAACACAAATTACCTGGATAGCCTTAGAAAATTATTTAGGCTCCAGGGGATATCTCCTTCAAACCAAGATGGAGTAAACGAGACTTGATTTACTCTTTTGCCTGAAACAACCACAAAAAGAAACTACAAAAGTATATGAAACAATGATTTTTAGGACACTGGACTTTGGGTAACAAAGGAGGGCAGTCCCTGAGAGATTAGAAAGAAATGAGGTGAGGCCTTAGGACTTCCCAAGCATTAGCCTTGAGGGCTGTCTCAGACACAATACCAGAAGGAAGAATCCAGGAGGAGCCCAGTGAACTTCCTGAGTTGAGGAGCTAAGTTCCCAAAAGACCAAGGCAGCTAGGGTTTGCAGCACAGGGTGCCGGAGAGGAGAGGACCACACAGAAGAGAACAACATCCCTTGAAGATAGATTGTGCTAAGCTAGATATATATTACAAACCTTAAAACAACCACTAAAATACTAAACAAAAAGTGATAGCTAATCAGCCAATAATGGAGATAAAATAAATCATTAAGAAGACTCAATTACTCAAAACAGGTCAGGAAGAGAGAAAAAGGGAACGAAAAACAGATAAAGTAGAAAACAGGCAGTAAGATGAGAAACTCAAACCTACTGCATCAATAGTCACATTAAATTCAAATGGGCTAAACACTTCCAATTAAAAGGAAGAGATTTTCAGGTTAAATTTAAAACAGTAAGACCCAGCTATATGCTACCTATAAGAAAGGCACTCCAAATATAAAGACACAAAGAGGTTTAAAGTAAATCGATGAGAAAATATATACTATAATAACACTAGTCAATAGAAAGCTGGAATGGCTATATTAATATCAAACAAAGTAGATTTTAGAGCAAAAAATATCACCAGAGAAAAAGAAAGTCATGTCATAGTGATAAAGGGGTCGAATCATCTAGAAGACATGACAATCCTAAATATTTATGCACCTATATGTACCTAATAACAGAGTTTCAAAATAAAAAACAATAAAACTTCAAGGAAAAATAGACAAATCCACAATTACATTCAGAAATTTTAACCTCTTCTCAATTATTGATAGAACAAATAAACATAAATCAGTAAATATATAAGACATCTAAACAACTCCAACAATCAACTTGACCTAAATGACATTTATAGAGCAACTCAACAACGACAGAAGAATATGCATTCTTCTAAAATGCAATAGAGCATTCACCAAGATAAACAATTTTACAAACCATAAAACATGTCTTAGTAAATTTGAAAAAATTTTAGTCATTCTAAGTATATTTTCTGACCACAATGAAGTTAAATTACAAATAAACTTAAGTAGAAAGACATTTGAAAATTATCCAAATGTTTGTAAACTAAATACACCTTTAAATAGTTCAATTGTCAAGATAAAAAATTTTAAAAAAGTATATTGGAAAGCATTTTGAAGTAAATGAAAAGGAAATATGCATATCAAAATTTGTGGGATGTAGCTAAAACAGTTACTTAGAGGAAAATAGGTAGCCTCAATGGCTATATTAGAGAAGAAGAAAGCTTTCAAATAGATGACTTCAGCCTCTGCTTTAAGAAACTAGAAAAAGAAGAAAAATTAAAGTAAGCAGAGAACGGAGATAAGTAATGAAGATAAAAGTGGAAATCAATGAAGCAGAACACAAAAAAATAATAGAGGAAATCACCAAAAGCAAAAGCTACTTCCTTGACAAAACTCAATAAAGTTGATAACTCTCTAGCCAGACTTACAAGGGGTAAAAATAAAGAGAAGGCATACATTACAAATATTAGGAATGAAAGAGGTGACGTCACTACAGATATTAAAAGGATAATAAGGAAATATTATGAACAATGCTATGCTAAGTTCAACAGCTTAGATTGAAATTAATATACAATCATTCAGATTGTTATACAAAAATCAATTGTATTTCTGCGATGAAGCAACAATAATTAGAAACTGAAGCTTTGAAATAAATATCATTTACAATGGCAGCAAAAATGTGAAATACTTAGGGATAAATCAATGTACAAAACAGAAATTAAAGAAGACATAAATAAATGGAGAAATAAAACCTTGTTAATGAATCGAACTAAAATACAATGTCAATTTTCTCTCAATTGATGTATAGATTTAACACGATCTTAATCGAAATTACAGCAGTCCTTTACACAGGAATTAAAAAGATGATGGCAAAGTCATACAGAAAGGCCAAAGATCTAAAATAGCTTTGAAAATAACTCTGAGAAAGAAGGAAAAAGTTGGTGAGCGAACACTATCTGTGAGACTCTTTGACATGCACTTTTTTTTTTTTTGAGACCGAGTTTCACTCTTGTTGCCCAGGCTGGAGTGCGATAGCCGGATCTTGGCTCACCACAACCTCTGCCTTCCGGGTTTAAGCAATTCTGCCTCCGCCTCCCGAGTAGCTGGGGCTACGGGCGTGTGTCACCATTCCCAGCTAATTTTTGTACTTTTAGTAGAGACGGGTTTTCACTGTGTTGACCAGAATAGTCTCGATCTCTTGACCTCATGATCTGCCCAACTCGGCCTCCCAAAGTGCTGGGATTACAGGCATGAGCCACTGCGCCCGGCCTGAAGTGCACTTTTTAAATGTTATTTGCGTTTTGAACCATGAAAAGGTACTATATTTTCCAAGAAATAATTAATTAAAAAACAAAATTTAAAAAAATGTAACGTGTTCTTTTTCTTTCTCTCTCTCTTTTATTTTTTAATTTTTGGGAAGAAGTCCTCACTCTGTTGCCTAGGCTGGAGTGCAGTGCCTTGATGTCGGCTCACTGCAACCTCTGCCTCCTGGGTTTAAGCGATTCTCCTGTCTCAGCTTCCCAAGCAGCAGGGATTACAGGCGCCCACCACCACAACCAAAGTAATTTTCGTATTTTTAGTACAGACGGGGTTTCACCATGTTGGCCAGGCTGGTCTCAAACTCCTGACCTCAGGTGACCCACCTGCCAAACCTCTCTGAATCATTTTGTTTTGTTTCACTTTGTTTTGTTTTGTTTTGTTTTGAGATGGAGTCTCACTCTGTCACCCAGGCTAGAGTGCAGTGGTTCGATCTCTGCTCACTGCAACCTCTGCCTCCTGGGTTCCAGTGATTCTCCAGCCTCAGCCTCCTGAGAAGCTGGGATTACAGGTGCATGCCACCACACCCAGCTAATTTTTTGTATTTTTAGTAGAGACAGGGTTTTGCCATGTTGGCCAGGCTGGTCTCGAACCCTTGACCTCAAGCTATCCGCCCACCTTGGCCTCCGAAAGTGCTGGGATTACAGGCGTGAGCCGCTCCTACTGTCAACCTGTTTTTTGACTTCAGCAATGAGAATAGCAATGCTTGTTTTAAATTGCACACCCCTATGTTTATGGCTGCACAATAATCCATGCCCTCATTAAACAAATTGTATTGGGCATCTAGTAGCTGCTGGCACTGGGCTAGAGGATGCTGATGTTTGGTGGAGCGGAAAAAGACATGATTTTTGTGCCCTGAAGCTGATATTTGGGTGGATGGGAGCAAATAATGAATAATCGCCTTACACATTCAATAATTAATTCACATTGCCAGAAATGTTCATAAGGTACCCAGGGAAACGGGATAACTGGAGGAAGGAGTTGTCTACTTTGGATACATTTTTCAGGGAAGATCTTTTTGGGGGAGGGTAAAAGTTAAGCAGAAATCGAAGTAAGTGGAAAAAGTCTGTCATGAGAAGAGCAACCTAGGCTGATGGAACAGAAACAGGAGAAAATGGAAAAGAGAAGGGAGAAAGATGATTTAAAAATACGATCAAACACAGCATGTTCTCACTCATAGGCGGGTGTTGAACAATGAGAACACATGGACACAGGGATGGGAGCGCTACACACTGGGGTCAGTTGTGGGGAAATAGGGGAGGGATGGTGGGAAGTGGGGAGTTGGGGAGAGATAACATGGGGAGAGATGCCAGATGTAGGTGATGGGGAGGAAGGCAGCAAATCGCACTGCCACGTGAGTACCTATGCAACAATCTTGCATGTTCTTCACATGTACCCCAAAACCTAAAATGCAATAAAATAAATAAATGGAAAAAAAATAAAAATTTAAACAGCAAGAAGTGGCAGTTAACCACAGGGTAAAGGCGTCTCTCCCAAAATTTCTGCCTGAAAATGCAGAAGGCACATAAAGGAACCAGACGGCAAAGGAAGCTGTGTGCACCTTGTGATGATCTGCCTCTAAACACCCATCGTGCCCAGGGACAGTGCTGCTGGAAAAAGGGGGAAAGAGCCTTCATTGTCTCCTCTCATCCTACTGCCAGGACCCACTTCCAGATTAGAAATAAAAGGGAGAGAAATCTCCAAGACAGCAGCACGTTAAAAAGGGAAGAAGGAAAATATGATCAAGTAGCAACATCAACTGTACCTACACACATAGATGTTTATGACTGTAAAAGAAAAAACTATGTAAAAAAGGACACATTAAATTCTTAACACTGTCTCTCAGAACAGACTCAGAATACGTTACAGCAAGCCTGTGTTCTCTCTATGGAAATTATTTGGGCTCACCTGTATTAAATATTTCCTAGCTGCCAGGCACCACGTTGAATGTCTAGTTTGTAGTACTTTGTCTCGTCCTCACAGCAACTCTGTAAGGTGAGTATGATTATTGATCTGTTTTACCAATGAAATGATGGTGAGTTGGAGGTTAGAGGACATCCGAAGGTGTCACAGCAGGAGGTGGCACGAAATTCAGGGCTGTATAATGCCAAAGGTTGGTGCTTTTAACCAACACACTGCCTCCTCCAACACAAAAAGAATAAATTAAGCTTACATTAACAAAGCACTTAGCACATGCTATGGGCTATGTACTTAATCCTTACAACAACGCTATGAGGTTGCTGCTATCAGGGTCCCCCTTTAACAGATGAGAAAAGTAAACGACAGAGAGGTTAAATAACTTGCTGCTAAGTGATGCTCCTGGATTCAAACCCCAGCTGTTTCAATCCACAATTGGTGCTTCCACTACTAATCTACAATGCCTCTAAACTCACAGTTGTGCCTGTTTTGTGCCAAGCACTGGACTGGGGATAAAAAATAGATGAGATTGTCTCTTTCTTCAAGGAGAATCATGATTAGGAGGAAATGCTATGCTAAAAAGATAAGCCAAAATCAGGAGACAGCATGGCGGACCCTGCGTGTTAGCAACTGTGTAAAAATTTGTGCATATGGAAGTCTTTAAAACATTCATATACTTGCAGCACATGACAAGTAATTTCACTCCTAGTAACCCATCCTAAAGAAATCAGCTGAAATGTGATCAAAATGCATGTGCAAAAATGCTTCTTGCAGCAAATTATGTGATAGCTAAAGCTGTCCCCCTGTGGGGATGTTGAATTAATTATAATACATCTATTTGAAGGGATATTGTGCAGTCATTAAAATATTATGTTGTAATATTTAATGCTTTTTAAATATCTTTTAAAGCTTTTAATTACAAAGAGAAATGCTCATGACACAGGACTAAGCAAAACAAGAAATTGAGGATTGCAATTTTAGCACAATCTCAGTCACGTAAAATAATAAGAAATAATTAATACTACTCCAATAATAATAATAATATGTGAAACCAGGCCCAAGAGTTAATAGTGGTTGCCTCTAGGTGGTGGAATTATGGATGATTTTTGTTCCTGCTTCCTTGTTGCTGTATTTTCAAATCTTTAGAAAGTCATCATATATTACTTTTACAGTCAGGAGAAGGTGAGCATAAAATTGTATGTGGGAGAAAAGCCTAGAAGAAAACATATAAATATATTAGCAGTGGTTATGATGGTGGGAGATGGTTGACATTCTTTTGTTGTTGTTCCTTTTTCAAGATTTTATGTATGGCAGTTTTGTCACATTTGTAATGAAAAATAGATAAAATTAAAGATGAATAATCCCAGCATTATTTATAAGAATGAAAAGTGGCTGAATGTGGTGGCTCATGCCTGTAACCTCAGCACTTTGGGAGGCCAACGCGGGAGGATTGCTTGAGCTCAAAAGTTTGAGACCAGCCTGAAACATGCCAAAACCCTGTCTCTACAAAATAATACAACAATTAGCTGGGCATGGTGGTACATGCCTGTGGTCCAGCTCTTCAGGGGAGGCTGAGGTGGGAGGACTGCTTGCATCCAGGAGGCTGAGGCTTCAGTGAGCCATGATTGCACCACTGCACTCCAGCCTGGGTGACGGAGCAAGACATTCTCTCAAAACAAAAAAACAAAAAGCAAAAAAGAAGAAAAGAAAATGAGGAGCTGAAAACAATATAGAAATTCAATAGAAAATTGACCAAATGAATTATGATGTTACTTGGAAAAAAAAGGACATTACACAGCCATGGGAAATAATGTTTGCAATGGGTTTTTAATGATGGAAGGGCATGCTAATGGTAGATGTTTAAGCCACGATTTTGTATCAAGGCATCTCTCAAATTTTTAATAATAATAGGGAAAATATTTAGAGGAAAATACACCTGAGTAAGTAAACCAACTAAAATGACTGGGGCGAGTCGTTTTGAATGCCTTTTATTTCTGACTCATAATTTAGAGGCTGATTTTGCTAAGGTTGAGGATGCACTCAGGAAACAGAGAGTCAGTTTACAGAAGGATCTTTGCCTGCACTTTTTCCAAAAAATGCTTTAAGGACTTCAGTATTTAAAGGGGAAATAGCAGGCAGGAGGGGAAGGAGGAAATTAAAAAAGAAAAAAAGGGAGGGTAGGTAGTGAGTTAAGTGGTCACCTTCTCGTGAGGCTTTGATTGGAGCTTGCTTAATCCACAGGTTACGTGTAGAAGGAGAGGTAGTGGAACAGTCACTTACGCATTCTCTTGCAGTCACCAAATCTGCATTTTATGTATGATAAAGTAAACACAGAGTAGAGGAAGAAGTCAAATATGCATTTGAAGTAGGTGGAGTAATGATTTCTATTCCTGTTTTGCAGCATTATTGTAACGATAGATAATCCAGGTACCCATTCCATGCTAAGCATTTCTCCAGGTGCTGACCATAAAGCAATGAAAAGATAATCATGCCTGTCATGTGTGTGGGGGGAGGGAGGTTGATGATTAAATAATAGAAAACATGTAAAGCACTTATCTATTAATACATGCTAGCTCCTTTTGGGTTTAGCCACGTGGCTACAGATCAAATGCGTCATTTCCAGGATGGTTTGTGGAGATATGCCACCTGGCTGGATCCTCACTCTCCAGTGAAACCTCAGCCTGGGTACCTATATCACAACAACAGCTCCTTTCAGAAGCAAGTCATGCCATACATGGATAGCCACCATCCCCATTCTTGAATCTGAGAATTTCTAGGTGATTAAGCTAATAGTTGTCAAGGAAGACCACCCAGTTTTTCTAATGTTTTTATGCACCATGGTGTATTCCTTTCTTTTCCCCCCGTCAATGGCCTTTAGAACTTCTGTTCAATAGCCCTAGGTAAAGTGGAATTAATGTGAACAGTATTAGGTGCCCTGGAGCAGAATGGAAGAGAAATTGAGATGGAAAGATCTTGTTCCTGAATTCAAGGAGCTTATGACAAAGTAGCATTGGTAGCGTCCTTAGAGGTAGTCCCCACAGTGGTTAAGAGCAAAAGCATGAGAGCCTGGCTTCCTGAGTTCAAATCCCAGCCCTGCTGCTGGCTATGTAAGTGAACATGAGCAGGTTTCATACACTTTCCGTGCCTCAATTTTCTCATCTGTGAAATACGGATAATAGTAGAACACATGCCACTGTGAATAAACCTAAAACTTTGAATAGTGCCTGCAACACAGCAAGCACTCAACAAATCCTAAGGATCATAAAAATTACTTCTTATTGTAATTATCTGTGTCTATGACTATCTTTCTACCAGATAACAGAGGATATAAGTAGTAAACAATCTATGTCTTGAGTTCAAGTTGCAGGTATGTTGTATTAGGCCAAGACTCATGTCTACCAATGTAGTGATTCTAGTAGAAAGAGATGCCTTTTTTGATAGATCCAACAGAAGTATTGCAAGAAAGGTTATAACTTGCCCAGCTTGGGTCATGTGCACAGCCTCGTGCCTGGAGGTGTGGATCATCCATCTAATGGGATGAGTTCCCTAAAGGAGAGAGAAATTCCGGGGAAAGCAAGACAGGCAGGTAAAACCACAGACATCCACAAAGGGAGTCATGATGATGAAACTGAAATAGCTACCCAATCCCCCAAATCTGTCTTTTTAATTTTTTTCTGAGCATAACAGATAGACTACACTTCCCAACCTTTCTTGCAGTCAGGATGGTGGTTAACATGTAGGCCATGGAATGGAAACTGGAAGGTCGAATGCCCTTCTTAGCCTAGGCTTTTAAAAATTATGTGGGGCCTTCTCCTCACTGTCCTTCCCCTTATACCAGCTGGATGAAGATGATGATTAGACACTTGAGGAGCCACAAGGCAGATGGAACCTCCATCTCCACTTAGAGAAGGTCTGCCCATCCAACCCGATTACCCACCCAGCACCGTTGCCTACTAGGAAGCATGCGTCTGTCATGTTGTTCCATTACCTGTCTGGGGCAATTTGTTACTTCCACCCAGCCTGTCCTAACTCGTACAGGTAATAATATTAAAACCATAAGTGGGGTTCAACTTATAAAAAGTTTTAAAAATCAATTGGTAAAATGGACAGCCTGCAGAACCATGAGCTAATTAAATCTCTTTTCTTATAAATTACCCAGTCTCAGCTATTTCTTTATAGCAGTGCAAGAATGACCTAATACACATTATTATCCCCACTATACAGATGCGGAAACTGAGGAACAAAGACTTAATCAAGTGCTTGGTCAAGTTGAGTAGCTGACAGAGCTGAAACTTTACACCATTGTCTGTAGAGCTCAACTCCACACCATTGTCACCCACAGCCTATCAATAGCCTATGAGAAAGACAGAGAAGGACACACAACAAATCCTAAAAACCAAGTTCAGGGAAACAGAGTGAGTGCTCGTTAAATGTTAGTTGAATGATTAAAAAGTCAAAATGTTGGGAAGATCCAACAAATCAAAGATGCAGGGAAACTGGACTCGCCCTACCCTTCCAAAAGATGCTAGAGAGACACTGAGAGATGACTCTGAATCTCTGCTTTTGCTACACTGAATGAAGCTCCCTCAAGTCAGCTCAGATGACCCTGGCAGTCCTGGGGCCAGAGAATTTATTTCAGGAAAAAAAAATTGGTGAGGACATGCTTGCTTCATTAGGTGCCCATCCATGTAGAAGACAGACCAAAGAAAGGTATACTTTCCAACCTCTCAGAGAAAGAGCCCAACAGGTTTTGACAGATATCCCTAAAGTCCCTGTCTGCAGCTTTTAAACAGTTGGCTTAACAACTGCCTTTAATTTCACCGAACATAAGTTATTGATCCTGATCTCTGTTGCCTGGAAGCCCAATCTTGATTGTTACTTGAGCTATTCATTTGGGACTCACATTAACCATTCCTGAAGGGATGAATCCTAGGTAATGTGGGCAGGTGGGCTAGCGAGGTGCAGAAGGTGAGGGCTTTACAGGAAAGTGATTTTAATTAGTAATAATAGCTCCATACTTAGCTGACTGGCTTGTAATACATGCAGTGACATACCTATAGATCAGGCAGACAAACCAGCAGTCATCCTTCTATAGGAAAATTAAATTAGGTCAATTATCTAACTGTTGGGTGATTTCAGATAGTTACTTAACTCAAAACATACCTACTGCTGCATGTGTCAGATCCATAGCTCAGCCCCCAAAGCTTACTCCAGTTTGGAAGTATAATTAGTCAGGCTGGCCCTTCCCCTACCCCTTTCCAATATAACATTTTAATGCTTAGAAATTTCCAGCAAAAAAAAAAAAGGTCATTAATAGGAGAATGGTTATATGAAAGGACTTACATCTCTGCCATGGAATTATTATGGAGTCACTTGTCAACACCAATTAACTTGGCAGAACAGATTCCACAATAGATGTATCCTAAGTTAAATAGCAACATTCTAGAAAGGTATATATAAGATGATCACAGTTTTTAAAATAAGCAATTAACAACAACCATATTGATTATATGGGTCAAGAGAAAGACAAGGAAGGACCCACAACAAATCCTAGTATTGGCTAACATTGGGGCAGACATGGAGATGGATGAGGGGAGCACAAGCATGCTAGTTAAGATTTAGCAGGTTGGGTGCAATGGTTGTCTCCTGAAATCCCAACACTTTGGAAGGCCAAGGCAGCAAGCTGGCTTGAGCTCAGGAGTTTGAGACCAGACCGAGCAACAGAGGGAGACCCTGCCTTTACAAAAAAAAATTAAAAAGAAAAATCAGCCGGTCATGGTGGCACACCCCTGTAGTACCAGCAACTCAGGAGGCTGAGATAGGATGATCACTGGATCCTAGGATTAGAGGCTGCAGTGAGCCATGACTGTATCACTGCACGCCAGCCTGAGCAACAGTGCAAGACTCTGTCTGTAAAAATATATTTAATATATATTTACATAATGTTTATTATGTACAAGACACTATTTTAGGTATTTTATAAATATTGACTCATTTAATCCCCTGTAACTAATGGATATAGGCACTATTAAGATACAGTTTGGATATCTGTCCCCACCTACATCTCATGTTGAATTGTAATGCCCAGTTTTGGAGGTGGAGCCTGGGCAGAGGTAACTGGGCCATGAGGCTGAATTTCTCATGAATGGTTTGGTACTACCCCTTGGTTCTGTTCTTGTCATGGTGAGTCAGTTCTCACGGGATCTGGTTGTTGTGAAGTGTGGCACCTCACCCACCCACACTCACTGTTTCTCTCTCTGTCTTGCTCATGCTTTTGCCATGTGACCTGCCTGATCCCTCTCTGCCTTCTGCCATGAGTAAAGCCTTCCTTGGGCCTCCCCAGAAGCAGGCACCAGCATTATGCTTCCTGTACAGCATGCAGAACCATGAGCCAATTATATCTCTTTTCTTATAAATTAACCAGTCTCAGCTATTTCTTTATAGCAGTGCAAGAATGACCTAATACACATTATTATTTCTCACTATACAGATGAGGAAACTGAGGAACCAAGAACTAATCAAGTCCTTGGTTAAGTTGAGTAAGCGGTAAAGCTGAAACTTTATACCATTGTCTGTAGAGCTGAAATTTTACATTGTAACCCACAACATATTAAAATCTCTGGGATGCAGCACTGAACAGACCAATAACAAGAAGTAAAATTGAAATGGTAATAAAAAAATTACCAACAAAAAAAAGTCCATGTCCAGATGAATTCATAGCAGAATTCCACCAGACATTCAAAGAAGATTTGGAACCAATCCTATTGACAGTATTCCACAAGAAAGAGAAAGAGGAAATCCTCCCTAAATCATTCTATGAAGCCAGTATCACCCTAATACCAAAACCAGGAAAGGACATAACCAAAAAAGACAACTACAGACCAATATCCCTGATGAACATAGATGCAAGAATCCTTAACAGAATACTAGATAACTGAATCCAACACCATATCAAAAAGATAATCCACCGTGATTAAGTGGGTTTCACATCAGGGATGCAGGGATGGTTTAACATACACAAGTCAATAAATGCGATACACCACATAAACAGAATCAAAAACAAAAATCACATAATCATCTCAATAGATGCAGAAAAAGCATTTAACAAAATCCAGCATCCCTTTATGGTTAAAACTTTCAGCAAAATCAGCATACAAAGGACATATCTCAATGTAATGAAAGCTATCTATGACAGACCCACAGCCAACATAATACTGAATCAGCAAAAGTTGAAAGCATTCCCTCGGAGAACTGGAACAAAACAAGGATGCCCACTCTCACCACTTCTCTTCAACATAGTACTGGAAGTCTTAGCCAGAGCAGTAAGACAAGAGAAGAAAATAAAGGGCATCCAAGTTGGTAAAGAGGAAATCAAACTGTCACTGTTTGTTAAGGATATGATTGTTTACCTAGAAAACCCTAAAGAATCCTCCAAAAAGCTCCTAGAACTGATCAGTGAATTCAGCAACGTTTCTGGATACAAAATTAATGTACACAAATTAGTAACTCTTCTATACACCAACAGCAACCAAGCTGAGAATGAAATCAAGAGCTCAACCCCTTTTACAATAGCTGCAAAATACATAAAATACTTAGGAATATACTTAACCAAGGAGGCAAAAGACATCTACAAGGAAAACTACAAAACACTGCTGAAATAAATCATAGATGACACCAACAAATGGAAACACATCCCATGCTCATAAATGAGTAGAGTCAATATTGTAAATATGACCCTACTGCCAAAAGCAATCTACAAATTCAACACAATTCCCATCAAAATACCACTATCATTCTTCACAGAACTAGAAAAAAAATCCTAAAATTCATATGGAACCAAAAAAGAGCTTTATAGCCAAAGCAAGAGTAAGCAAAAAGAACAAATCTGAAAGCATCACATTACTTCATTTCAAAATATACAATAAGGCCACAGTCACCAAAACAGCATGGTACTGGTATAAAAACAGGCACACAGACGAATGAAACAGAATAGAGAACCCAGAAATAAACTCAAATACTTACAGCCAACTGATCTTCAACCAAAGTGTCCATGTCCCTGTCACACTCCCAGTCTTCTCCATGTAAATGTGGTGTAAAATCAGAACTGTGTTCAAATTCTACTTCCACCAGCACTTGCTAGCTTCAAACCTTCTTCTGAAAAAGAAATCAAGAAAGCAATCTCATTTATAATAACTATAAATAAAATAAAATATCTAGGATTGAACTTAACCAAAGAAGTAAAATACCTCTACAATGAAAACTTTAAAACATTGATGCAAGAAATCAAAAAGGACACAAAAAATTGAAAGACATCCCATGTCCATATATTAGAAGAATCAATATTTTTAAAATGTCCATACTACACAAAGTAATTTACAGATTCAATATAATCTCTATCAAAATACCAATAACATTCTTCACAGAAACAGAAAAAAAATAATCCTAAAGTAATATGGAACCACAAAAGACCCAGAATAGCCAAAGCCGTCCTGAGAAAAAGGAACAAAACTGGAGGAATCACATTACATAACTTCAAATTGTACTACAGAGTTATGGTAACCAGAACAGCATGGCATTGCTATAAAAATAGACACATAGACCAATGGAACATAATAGATAATCCAGAAATAAGTTCATATACGTACAGTGAACTTATTTTCAACAAAGCTGCCAAGAACATACATTAGGGAAAAATCTCTCAATGAATGGTGCCAGTAAGACTGGATATTCAAACGCAGAAGAATAAACGCAGGCTCATATTTCTCAATATATACAATAATCAAATCAGAACAGATTAAAGGTTTAAATCTAAAACCTCAGACTATGAAACTACTACAAGAAAACATTGGGTAAACTCTCCGGGACATTGGTCTAGACAAAGATTTCTTGAATAATACCCCGAAAGCTCAGTTAACCAAAGCAAAAATGGACAAATGGGATGACATCAAGTTAAAAAGCTTCTGCACAGCAAAGGAAAGAATCAACAAAGTGACTAGACAACCCACAGCATGGTAAAAATGTTTGCAAACTACCTAGCTGACAAAGGACTAATAACCGTAATATATAAGGAGCTCAAACAACTCTATAGGAAAAAAAACTAATAATCTGATTTTAAAGCTGACAAAAGATCTGAACAGACATTCTTCAAAAGAAGACATACAAAGGACAAACAGACACATGTAAAGCTACTCAACCTTACTGATCATCAGAGAAATACAAATCAAAACTGCAGTGAGTTGTCATCCCATTCCAGTTAGAATGGCTTATATCCCAAGACAGGCAACCATAAATGCTAGGGAGGATGTGGAGAAAATGGAACCTTCAAACACTGTCGGTGGGAATACAAATTAGTACAACCACTATGGAGAACAGTATGCAGGTTCCTCAAAAAACTAAAAACAGAGCTGCCATATGATTTCTCCCCATTCCCTGGGGACATCTGACAATGTCTGAGAACAATTTTTGGTTGTCACAATTGAGGTATGAGGTAAGACTTGACTCCAGAAGCAGGATCCTGGACACTGGACCAAATTGAGGACTAGCTAAAAACAGGGATGAGGTAGAAGCAGCCTTCCAGAAAACATGCCCATCAGTGTCCCATGCCAGCTTACCATTGCCATGGCAACACTCAGGATTTACCACGCCTTTCAATGGCAATCACCCAAAAGCTCTCAACCTTCTCCTAGAAATGTCTGCATAAGCCACCCCTTAATTTGCATATAATTAAAAGTAGGTATCAATATGACTGAAAAACTGTCCTCGCCTGCTACTCTCTGCTCTGCTCTGCAGGAAGTCATGGAGCTGTAACACATGCTTTAGTAAAGCTGTTTTCTTCTACCCTACCACCACTCACCCTTGAATTCTTTCTTGGCAAAGCCAAGAACCCTCGTGAGCTAAGCCCCATTTGGGGGCTCGCCTTCCCAGTATCACAGCAGGAGGAGGGGAGTGCTACTGGCATCTGGGGGGGTAAAGGCCAGGGAAGCTGCTAACATCCTGCAATGCACAGGACACCCCACTCCTTGCAATGCAGAATTATCAGGCCCAAACTATCAATAGTGCTGAGGTTGAGAAACCGCGTTTTAGAACAACTCACTCTTCTTTTGTTATGCTAAATAAAGCACCAAATAACCTGAGTCCACCAGTCACAGACCCACATCATCAGCATGGAAATTGCACAGAGGATGTAGCATCTCACATACCCACAGGGGCCACATGGCTTAGGGAACGACCACCAGGCAGACACCCTGGTGACCCATAATCTTCACTGAAATAAACTGGGCTGGGGAATGGCCATGAACAGTCGAGACCCCTTTCTCACATCTAAGCCCAGAGCTGCAGCTCAGCAGGAAGCCAAGTCTGTTTGACAAGTGTAAGCTCCTTGTCAATGCTGCTAAAGGTTTCAAAGCCTCTCTCTCCAAGATGGAGGTATCCTCTGAAGGAGAAACTTTCCAGCAGCCCCGGCCAGTGCGATTCAAATGGCAATAGCTTCCTGGAGCGGAGCCTGACCTTGTGCGGCGGGAGCTCAACAGAGCGGGAAGCAACGTTGATTTCTGAAGACTGTCAAGTGAGAGCTACTTTGGGCTGAGTTGTAGGGAACTGGAGATCTATAAACCTTTTTATGTGCAGAGAGAAAGGAGCCAGCATTGTTTCCAATGAGTTTCCCAGGCGAGAGGAGACAAGCAGAGGCTGAGTGACAGTCGGACAAGGAGCAAGTTTCCCTTTTATTAACAGGCTCATAAAGCTACTTTAAAAAATAAATTAAAGCTAGAAAAATATCCTTGCATTTACTGCCCGAAGGGAAGGGGGATGGTGGCTGTGCTGATCAGCCTGGCAGTGACATTGCAGGGACATGCTCTTGCAAGATCAGCTGAATGTCCAGAGGCTGCAAAGCACACCCTAGGGCAAGTTGCTCTTGAGTTTTGACCCCAGGTAATTGGCACTTGCAGTCTGCAGCCTCAGGTGAGTCCTGAGACAAAAAGCCCGTCCCCAAGCCCTAACTCCACAGTATGGAGGAGGGTGCCTCTGAGAGTTCCTTCTGTACCATTCAGCCAGACCCTGAGATGGAGACCGATTAATCACCATTGAGTCTGAGCCCTTATGCCTGTCCTGAGACTCCTCACTAATCTAGAGGCAAGCCAAGCCCTGGAGCCTGCTATCAAATGGATGCTTCACCTATTTTCCTTCCCTGTCCTCTGCTCCTCCTCCTTCCCTAACTTCAGTTTCCTTTCCGTCTCCTTTCTGTTCCTTTTCTTCCTTCCTCTGTTCTTTTTTTTCCACTCAAAGGATTCCAATTACCACTGTGTAAGGTAAGGCACACCTCATTTCTCACGTGAGCAGATAATAACCATGTCAGGTCACTCCACCATATGTAATTCTCAGTGGCTTCCCAATGGGGCCAACCAAGCCCCCTAGCATAGGACACAAAACATCATAGGTGATTCCAGATGGCTTTCCAGTCTCACCCCAATACCACTGTGCGCGTGCACGCGCGCGCTCACACCACACACACACACACACACACACACACTTCTGCCCTTCACAGGGACAGCCTATCATTTTAAGCCTCTACTCACAATTATAATAAGCTAACATTTAATAAATGGTTCCCTCTATGCTGGAAGCTTTCTATTGATTAGTTCATTGAATTTTCACAAAAATTGGATGAGGTTAATTCTGTCATCCTCATTTTTCAGATGCAGAAACCAAGGTTTAATGAGGCTAAAATGACCATCAAAGATGATATAGTGCTACAGAAGTGATTTGATATCAGCTAGGTCCAGCAGCATAACCACAGTGACCTCCGCTGCCCCCATACCTGTGTCCCTGGACCTGACCTGTTTCCATCTTGGAAACCCTGACTCTTTCTCTAGGTCATTTACTTTTTTTTTTTTTTCCCTGTATAAACCGACTCTAATATGTATGTGCCCTGAAACTGTCTTGTTTTTGTTTCAATTAACGTATGTATTGAATGCCAAAAACCATGTGAGACGCTGGCAATACAGTAATGAATAGAAAGCAACCTTCAAAATGAGGCCCCTGGATTTTAGATTCTATGAAACCAGGCACCAAATCTGTGTGTTTGCTGGGTCCCTGAGACCTAGAACAGGACTTGCTATGGAGGAGGCATTCAAAATCCATTTAATGCAGAAAGCAAAAGATTGAATAAATGAAGGCAAATTCAGAGGGAGGTGGTACCTCCTTGCTGAGATTCCGTCTTGAAAATAACCCTGTGGCGGTATCCTTAGAGGGACTGCCCCATAGCCATAGCCCATTAGCACTACTGATGGCATCATTCATTCAATAAACATTCATCAGACGCCTGTTAATCGCTGTGCCCTAGGTTGGGTGCTGGAGGTGACAAAGAACGAAACACAGTCCCTGCCCTTGAGGGAGCTAGCTGGTGAGAGAGCAAAAGACAGTTACAATGTGGTGTCCTCAGTACGCTACCACCGCAGGAGTAAGCCACAGGGTGGGTTTTTGAGAGTACAGGGATGCAGCTCCTGATCATACGTGAGAAATCATGGAAGGCTTCCCGGGGAAAGTGACATCTGAGCAGAGACTTGACGGATGAGAAGGAATTAACTAGATCTAAGTATCTGTGTGTGGGTGTATGTGCGTGTGTGTGCACACGCATGCATGTGCACACACCTGGGGATGGTATGGAGAACGTCTCCAGGTGAAGGTGTCAACATATGAAGGATGCAGAGGCAAGAGAAAAGAGAAACTGTTCATTATGGCTTGTGCATGTGTGGAACACAAAAAGCTGAAAGGCAACGGCCAGGTGCAGTGGCTCACACCTGTAATATCCATGCTTTGGGAGGCTGGGTGGGAGAATCATTTGAGACTGGGAGTTTGAGATCAGCCTGGGCAACATAGCAAGGCCATGTCTCTACAAAAACCTTTTTTAAAAAATTAGCCAGGCGTGGTGGTGCATGTCTGTAGTTTCAGTTACTTGGAAGGCTGAGGGAGGAGGATCACTTGAGCCCATGAATTCAAGGCTGCAATGAGCTGTGATCGTGCCACCACACTCCAGCCTGGGCAACAGAGCAAAACCATACCTCTAAAATAAAAAAAAAAAAAATGTTTGGCACTAAAACTAAAGCGTTTATCTCATGCCATGTGAAAGGACTGAATTTTATTCAGAAGGATTGTTGATCTCATTCATGCAATGTTAAAATAAAGAAAGAAAAACGCATGGACCTCGGTTTGATACTCTGGAAGGCGAATGGGATTCGCAGTCTGCCAAGTACAAAAAACAAACAAAACAAACAAACAAACAAACAAAAAATTAAAAAAATATGGTAGCACCGTAGCAGCCCCTTCCCTACGTTTCTGCCTCTGAAAAGTTTCCTGGGACCCTGGTTCCCAGCCAGGTATGCCCACATGGAGGCAGGGGCGTGGTGGCCAGCCCTGTAACTCATCTGCCTCAGGGATCCCTATCCATCAGCCTCCTTCATGATATTTTTCCGCTTATCTCCTTTGTCAAACAAATTTCTATTTTAAAAAGTTTGTACTGGATTTTATGATATTGATCACATTAAAGCAAAGTTTTAAAAAGTGGAAAGCAGGGTGAGGAGAGAAGGTAGGAGATTAAGAGAAGGTACAGTGTCAGTCCTCATATATCGCAGCTGAGTGGCAGCTTCGTCTCATCTTTGCACTCCTAGGAGCAATAAACGCCAGAAACGCTTGGGCGAGGAAAGAGCAAGTTGAAGAAAATGATGTTAGGTTTGACTAGGTTATCGCTAGAGAAGCTGACACTGTTATCTTCGCTTTGTGGCTGGGCCTTCACTCTGCTTTGAATATTTTTCCTCCTCTCTCCTCCACTGCACCTTTCAAAATTCAACACAGTTATCTTCAGGTCGGTTGACATTAATTAAGCACCAATTGCATGCTAAGTCCTGGGAAATCAGAGAAACATGCCCCATTCACTG
Organism: Sapajus apella; assembly: GCF_009761245.1. Taxonomy (NCBI): domain Eukaryota; kingdom Metazoa; phylum Chordata; class Mammalia; order Primates; family Cebidae; genus Sapajus; species Sapajus apella. The sequence goes on along the minus strand of NW_022437039.1, from coordinate 5,534,373 downwards.
TCATCGAGGATCTCAAAATCTTAAGCTGTAATCAACTAGAATTGGATTATAGGAAATTTGCTTTACATAATCATTACCCTTGATAACACCCTTTGCAGCATGCTTTATACATGTGTTATCACTTCCAATCCTCACAGCAACCCCAGGAGGGAGGTTTCTACTGAGCCTCACTTTATGAATGAGTAAACAAGCTTTTAGAAGCTTAAAAACTTGCCTGAGATCACCCAACCAGAAAAGGGTGAAGGTGGAATTCTTAGTCTAAAGGTTCAACCACTGCAGTATACATTTTGTAAGTGGCAGGGCTAAGTATTGAGTCATTGTCTGCTTGAATCCAAACTCTCTGTAACTAATCATCAAGCAATGGTACCATTTGGAAATTAGGTTTAATGCTGGTATGTGGCTTGAACCCCAACATGGCTTTCTCCCCATCCAACACAAGGATATACTCTGTGTTGTAAGAATGTCAAAGGAGGCTTCAGTCATTCCATCCTGGACTGGAGAAGGCTTCAAAAAGGAGGGGATACTGAAAATTAGTCCCAAGAACGGTCTTTACCATACAGTGGGCACTTACTGTGAGCTTCATGCTGTATCAGACTTTAATATATCATCTAATTTCATCCTTAAAACAGCACTCTGTCAGCTCCATTCTGGCTGTCATAACACAATGCCATAGCCTGGGTGGCTTACAGATAACGGAAATTTATTTCTTACAGTTCTGGAAGCTGGAAGTCCAAGACGCGGATGCCAGCATGATCTGGTTCTGGTGAGGGTCCTTTTCCACATTGCAGACAATGATCTTCTCATTGTCTCTTCACCCAGAAAAAAGAGGGTGAGAGAGCTCTTTGGGGTACCTTTTATAAGGTCACTAATACCACTCACAGTAGCTCTACCCTTATAACCTAATCACTTCCCAAAGGCCCTGCCTCCTGATACCATCACCTTGGGCTTTAGAATTTCAAAATATGAATTCACAGCGGACACAAACATTCAATGCAGAATACCGTCCGAGGTAAATTTCTGTGACAAAGGCTTGGTTTCCCACCCAAATGCCAAGCACCCCCTTCCTTTTTGCTAAGAGAGCTGGCATCTTCCTCACTATCCTCCATGCGGACAGTGAAGTACAGGTCCCTTCACAATCCATGAATCTTGACATCTCTAAGCCAGTGCCCGTGGGCTCACTGGCTTGCCAAGCAATCTTCAAAGCACAGGCATGTGATTCAGCTCTGGCCATTGAAATACGATGGAAATTCTGCTGTAGAGCTTCTGGGAAAGGTTTGCACACTCTTTTTTTTTTTTTTTGAAATGGAGTTTTGCTCTTGTTACCCAGGCTGGAGTGCAATGGCGCGATCTCAGCTCACCGCAACTTCCGCCTCCTGGGTTCTGGCAATTCTCCTGCCTCAGCCTCCTGAGTAGCTGGGATTACAGGCATGCGCCACCATGCCCAGCTAATTTTTTGTATTTTTAGTAGAGACAGGGTTTCCCCATGTTGGTCAGGCTGGTCTCGAACTCCTGACCTCAGGTCATCCACCTGCCTCGGCCTCCCAAAGTGCTCGGATTACAGGCGTGAGCCACCGCGCCCGGCCTGCACGCTCTTAAGAAAAAAAAAACACATGGTGTGGATATTTTTTTTGCTCTTTCTGCGTGTTGTCATCTGCATATACTATCTAGATAAGCAGCCTTCATCTTAGATAATGCAGTATCCGGCCTAAGAAGAAAAGCCAGGCCTGATGTGGTGGTTCATGCCTGTAATCCCAGCACTTTGGGAGGCCAAGGCTGGTGGATGACCTGAGGTCAGGAGTTCGAGACCAGCCTGACCAACATGGGGAAACCCTGTCTCTACTAAAAATACAAAATTAGCCAGGCTGGTGACGCATGCCTGTAATCTCAGCTACTTGGGAGGCTGAGGCAGGAGAATCACTTGAACCCGGGAGGTGAAGGTTGCAGTGAGCCAAGACTGTTCCATTTCATGCCAGCCTGATTGACAGAGTAACAAAAAAAAAAAAAAAAAAAAAAAAAAATAGCCAGGTGTGATGACATGCGCCTGTAGTCCCAGCTACTTGGAAGGCTGAGATGGGGGGATCACCCGAACTCAGGAGGTCGAGGCTGCAGTGAGCTGAAATTGTGCCACTGCGCTCCAGCCTGGGTGACAGAACGAGACCCTGTCTCTAAAACAAAATTCTTGTGCTTGCAATGGTTTGCAAATCTGCCGTGTTTACATCTCTGCTGGAATCTTCTACCACTCCTCTGCTCTCTCACTATGTCCAGCCCAGCCCACCTTTGTTCTGTTACTCAAACACAGCAGGGGGTTTCTACCTCATGGATCTTATCCTTGTTTTTCCTTCTCCCTTAAATGCAACTTCCAGGTTCCTTTAAAAGTGCTTTTTTTCTCACCATACAGGTCTCAGCTAGAATTTCACCTCCATAGTAAAGCTTCCCTTGAGGTCCTACCCTGCAGAGAACTGCAGAGAAAGAGACAGAGAAAGAGACAGAGAGAGGCTGACTTTGTTCTTCTGCATTTGACATTATGAGAAAATCCTGGGTGCTTTAAGAATGAACATTGTAGATAATAGAAGTACCAGTTGCAGAATTCCATTTCCATGTAAATGACCCAGACAAGCAAAGCACTGACTCACCCCAAGAAGAATCTACCTGGAGGAAAAAAAAAATGTTGTTTACAAGAACAATACCAGATGTTGGACTTGGAAAGCCCCGTCTTGACATTTGAAGGCTACCAAGGGAGATACAGGGACTCGAGGGCAGGCAGAGAAAAAGCAGCAGAACAGAGTTCATTTAGAAGTGACTTTACATATTAAGTTAATTCCCGGTATAATTCAAGAGTCTGATGGGGGATGGAGGAATAATGGAAAAAAAAAAGGAGCCCTTTAAAAGTGCTGAAGAGAGAGCAAGACCCATAATTCCATCTACAAGTAATGGTAGTTGAAATTGGTTGTCCCTGATTTGAATAATCTTGATGGCATCGTTATTTTTAATTGTGATTAGTGGTCGTAATGTGCTAATAAATAAGACGAGAGACAAGGTACAACCTTGCCTTGTCCCACAAATGAGTTGGAATCGAGGCTGCTGGAGGCTGCCAGGCTCTGGACCGGAGGAGCCCCAACCAGGGCAGGGGCCTGAGAACTGAAGGATGATTTCCGTGAGCTTTTGAGACAGAACCCTCTGAGCAAATTTCCTCCACTCCGAGATCAAGCCATTCCACCAAAAAATAAGAAAGCCCTGGGCTTGTATTTCCTTAGGGCAGCTCTTCACTGGAAGAAAGTCACTCATGTGTCCCAAGCACCCCACTGGAAAGTAGCACTCAGAAAGCCTTTTCCCGACTTGTTAACAATATCATCCATTCTAGAACAAGACATGGGCACAGTGGCCCACTGGAAGGTTCTCCTCTATTTACTTTGCAGACATTCTCAGTGATAGGAGGTTTTTGAGGTGGTTAAGTAGGTAGGTGGGAGGTCAACCCTAGAACCAAGACGGCCAACAAGCCAGGAGTCCAGCACCAGCGTTGGATGTGTCCCCAGTAGAACTCTAAGGGAAACATATTCATTTCCTAGGACTCCATGGCAAAGGAGCACAAAGTAGGTGGCTTAAAACAATAGAAATTTATTCTCTCAAAGTTCTAGAGGCCAGGAGTCTGAAATCAAGGTGTGCTAGGGCCATGCTCTCTTTCACATTCTTAGAGGTACTGACAACTCTTGAGTTCCTGGCTGGAAGCTGCCTAACAAAGCTCTGCCTCCCCGATCACAGGGCCATCCTCCCTCTGTGAGTCTGTGTCTCCACACAGCACTCTCCTCTGCATGTGTCTGTCTCTGTGTCTCTTCCCCTCTTTGATGACTCCTGTCATACTGGATTAAGGGCTCAGTCTATATCAAGATGACTTCAGCTTAGCTAATATCTCAGTTACTCTGCAAAGACCCTATTTCTAAATAAGGTCACACGCACAGGTACCAGGGGCTAAGACTTCAGCATGTCTTTTGGAAGAATGTAATTCAACCCACAACAGGATGTGAATTGCTTTGATGAGGGGGAAAAGCTGATGGGAAAGACAGACAGAAAAGAAGGAAAGAAAGAAAAAGAAAGAAAGAAGGAAGGAAGGAAAGAAAGAAAGAGGGAAGAAGGAAGGGAGGAAGGAAGGAGAAGGAAGGAGAAGGAAGGGAAGGAGGGAGGAAAGAAAAGGAGGGAGGGAGGGAAGGAAAGAGAGATAAGAAGGAAGGAGGGAAGGAAGGGAAGGAGGGAGGGAAGGAAAAAAGGGAGGGAAGGAAGAAGGAAGGAAGGAAGGGAAGGAGGGGGGAGGGAGGGAGGGAGGGAGGGAGAGATGCTGCAATAGGCAAAGGAGCCTAATTTATGTAAGATTTTGTGTGGACATTGACAACTTTTTGATGACATATCTATTTCCATTAAGTAAATCAAGCCAATAACATTTCTTCAACTTTGGCAAGTCATATGAGTCTCTGTCTAGCGCTTCTCTAAGATCCCTGATCAGACTCACCGGGGGAGAGACAGCAGCAGTGGATTCAAGCCACCCTAATTCACTCTGCCTGAGGCTCAGAAAGGTTAAATCACTCAACCCAGTTCTCATTGCTGGCAAATGGCAGATGAGATTTTAATCCAAAGACACGCTCTTTTCGTCGTGCTGCATTTCATGAATGTTAATTTTAATGAATGAATCAGGAAATAAATTAATGAACGAATGAGTGAAGAAACTACCCAGTCACACATTAAGTGGCCTCCAGTGCTTCTGGAGATGGTTTGGGGTCTGGAGCAACACAGGAAAGGTATCTCATTCACCCATGTGATCCAGAGCTTGGTGGAAATGCAATCAGCATTCTCTGTGAGGATCCAGTATCTGCCAATGCCAAACCACCGGATTAAAAATAGCCTTTTTGTCCTATCTTCTTCTTCTCCCCGAAACAGATGCTGGGGCTCAGCCTTGCCCTCCAACTCATCCCAATTTGCCTCTTGTCATTAACCACCGTGGCTGGTCCACAGTCATATTCTACTTTTAGGACCAGAGGAACTTGGGCTGCTGTCAAGGGAAGAAACTATTAATATCAAGTGAATGTGTATAATAGGCTGGTCGCCCTGTTCCTCAATGAAAGATAGCTGCTATGAATAGTAGTAGAAGTATTGGGATTCATATCAGCACGATTATGACCATTTATTTCGTTGATTATACGACTTTGCTAGGGCTGCCATAATGAAGTCCAACAAGCTAGCTGGCTTAAACTATAGAAATTTATTTTCTTATGATTCCTGAAGGCTAGAAGCCTGAGATTGAGGTGTCAGCAGGGTTGGCTGTTTTTTAGGGCCATGAGAGAGCTGTCCCATGCCTCTTTTCTGGGCTTGTAGATGCCTGTCTTTCCCCTATGTCTTCCCTCTGTTCCTGTGTCCAAATTTCCTCTTTTCATGAGGACACCACCATATTGAATTAGGGCTCACCCTAATGGTGTCATTTTAAATTACCTCTTTAAAGACCCGATCTCCAAATATAGTCACATTCTAAAGTCCTGAGGATTAGGATTTCATGATATTAGTTTGGGGAGGGATACAATTTATCCCATAGCACTGTTTCTATTTGCAATATGTAGACCTAAGGCAAAGTCTTTCCAATAAAGTTAAGTTTTGTTTTGTTTTGTTTTCAGACAGTGTTTCAATCTGTTGCCCAGGCAGGAGTGCAGTGGTACGATCTCAGCTCACTGCAACCTCCACCTCCCAGGTTCAAGCGATTCTCCTGCCTCAGCCTCCCAAGTAGCGGGGCTTACAGACACCTACCACCACACCTGGCTAATTTTTGTATTTTTTGTAGACATAGCTTTTCACCACGTTGGCCAGGCTGGTCAAACTCCTGACCTCAAGTGATCCGCCCGCCTCAGCCTCACAAAGTGCTGGGATTACAGTCATGACCCACTGCCCCCAGTCTAATATCAAAGTCGAAATTACAGATAACTATTTTCAAACTACCCATAGTCACAGATTCTAAACTCTGTGTTTCTACCTCCAAGTATAAGATTGAAGTCAGGAGAAGTGAGAATGTAGTGGAAGGATCGCGGCTTTGGAAGAATTACCTGGGCTTTGAAGAATGGGTAAAATTGAGGTGAATGGAGGGGAGTGTGTGCCAGACAAAGACTAGAATATAAATAACAGATTAGAGGTAGAAAACCCATTTTTCCCTGTTTTTGAGATTTTAGTAGTATACGTTCTTCACTCCTAGATTTGCCAAAGGAGGTATTCAGTTTGGGGTGCACCATTCAGAGGGTGGTTTGAAATTCAGAGCCCTAAGAGACATTGGCTATGTCTCATTTTGAAGCAGCTCTCCATCTTCCAAGAGTGAGTCTCCTCTTCCCATGTGTCTGCTCTTGTGGATTACCATACCCAGCTAATGGAGGGGAGTTAACAGGAAGTGTCAGGGAGTTTTATAAAATTATCATGTCAACTCTCTTCCTGTCAGTGTGCATAAGGGAAGAAGACAAGACAGTGGTATTGTCGTTTAACAGTTCACTTTAGATCTTCATCTCGTATCACTTATCATTACTCCATATTAATTACTCTGTACTGGCAATCTCTGGCTGTCAGTTACTCCATGAAAGATCTTGCTGAGCTAGTGGCTGGACAGCTTTCATTAGGAAGCAATTTGGACCACATTTAACTCGGGAAGATTAACAGATTAACTGGAACAATTACCCTGCCTGCCTCTCTGCCTCCGGTGAAGGTATCGCTATTTTTTGTATTTTGAGTAAAGGTGGTGTTTTACCATGTTGCCCAGGCTGGCCTCAAACTCCTGAGCTCAAGCCATCCTCTCACCTCAGCCTCCCAAAGTGCTGGGATTACAGGCATGAGCCACCATGCTTAACCAAGGCTTTAAATATATGTAAAAAAGTTTGACACACTCATTGGTACAGAGCTGGTGCCAACAAGTGACAACTGTTAGTATTTATAATTAGTATAAATGGAATGAGAGAAGATTCAATGGACTTACTCCAAAATGAGGCTACCTCCACTTTCAAAATATTGCTCCCTGCTCTCATTTTTCCCATCAGGAAGGGAGATAAGAGCTGGGTTCAGTTCTACTCAGCAATCCTTTATCAGATGCCTGCTAAGTGCCAGATGTGATGTCCACTCTAGGGAAAGACAGAATAATCTAGGATATCCCTAAGCCTTTGAACACACCACCCAGAGCCTCCATACCGTTCCCTCTGCCTGGAAGGTCCTTTCCTGTTGAGCCACCAGAAGGGGTCACTCTCTCGGAGCTTGGTCTACATGTGCCTTTCCCTGGGAAGCCTCGTGTGACGCTCCCGAGCAGCACCTGCCATGCATCTTTACAGCTCTTATCACAATGGTGCTCACAAACATGGTATGACCGTGGGATTGCTAGTCTCTTCTGCGGATCTGCAGGCTCCCAGACCACATTTGCTCCGCTCATTGTTGAATCCTCAGTGCCTGGTGCACTGAAAGGAGGGAGGATTGAAAGAGCTCGGGAAGAAGAGTCAAATACATAAACAAAAAAAAGGGCAAAAAGATGTAATTACACCTGAGCAGAAGCAACCGAGATACCACTAGGCCATCAACTTGTCCTCCTCTGAGCCATCAGCTTAGGAAAAGACAGCTCTAGGCCGAGCATGGTGGCTCGCACCTGTAATCCCAGCACTTTGGGAGACTGAGGTGGGCAGATCACTTGAGGTCGAGAGTTTGAGACCAGCCTGACCAACGTGAAGAAACCCCGTCTCTACTAAAAATCCAAAACTAGCCAGGTGCGGGGGTGCACACCTGTAATCCCAGCTACTTGGGAGGCTGAGGCAGGAAAATCACTTGAACCCGGGAGGCAGAGGTTGCAGTGAGCCAAGCTCACCACTGCACTCCAGCCTGGGCAACAAGAGCTCTGTCTCAAAAAAAAAAAAAAAAAAAAGGCAGCTCTACCTTCTCTTTCTCAATTGTTCTTTTTGGGAAAAAGGTGCAAACAGCCCAGAGTCCCATGGAAGCAGCTTTCTCTCAATACTCAGCCCACTACCTCCCCAGCAGGGGAGAAACTCCAAGAGAGAGGACCCTTTATTTCTCTTGTTATTGTCATTGTCATAGCTTCCATTTCCCAGCACAATGGGTACATAGTAGTTCACAAAAAATTGAATGAATGAATGAATGAATGAATAGCCTTTTACCACAGAGTCAATGGCAAACTCAACTACTTTTAGCCAAAAGAACATGAAAAAGACACTGTCTAGCCAGGACCCCATGCGCAGTGACTTATGCCTGTAATCCCAGCACTTTGGGAGGCTGAGGCTGGAGGATCACTTGAAGCCAGGAGTTCAAGACCAGCCTAGTCAACATAGCAAGACCCCATCTCTACAGAAAATAAAATATTAGTTGGGTGTGGTGGCACACATCTGTGGTCCCAGCTACTCGGGGGGCTGAGGTGGGAGAATCATTTGAGCCCAGGAATTGGAGGCTGCAGTGAGCTGTGATCATGCCATTGCACTCCAGCCTGAGCAACACAGTGAGATCCTGCCAAAAAAAAAAAAAAAAAAAGACGCTGTGCCCAAACTGGGGCTTGGCATTTAGAGATTTGGGGAGCTTCTCCTTCTCCTCCCTTCCATAAAGTCTTTACCTGCCTTAGGGAAGTCCCCGCATCATGATACTTATGCTTTTCCAGACACACAAACTCACAGGGCAAGAAAAGACTTCAGAATTCACCTCCATTACCCCCTCCATACTGCAGATGAGTCACGTGAAGCTCGATTCAGAGCCAAATAAGGAAGGTGAAGTACAAAATTAAGATTCTGAAGACCCGGGTAGAGGCCTTGGCTTGCCACTGAGTTACTGTTCAATCTTGGGCAAATCATTTCATTTCTCTGAGCCTCAGTTTCCTAAGCTAGCAAATGGAAAAAATAGCACATACCTTAAAGGATGGTGGTGAGAATGAAATACAATCAGGTTTGTAAAAATATATGAAACCTCAGCCAGACACGGTGGCTCACTCCTGTAATCCCAGCCCTTTGGAAGGCCGAGGTGGGTGGATCACTTGAGCTCAGGAGTTGGAGACAGCCTGGCCAACATGTGAAACCCTGTCTCTACTAAAAATACAAAAATGAGCCAGGAGTGGTGGTGCATACCTGTAGTCCCAGCCACTTGGGAGGCTGAGGCACAAGAATGGCATGAACCCAGCAGGTGAAGGTTGCAGTGAGGCAAGATTGTGTCATTGCACTCCAGGCTGGGCAACAGAGCAAGAGTCTGTCTCAAAAAAAAAAAAAAAAAAAAAAAGAAACATCTAAAGTCTAGACATCTAGGGAAAATCTTTTTTCATCTTTATTGCATCAACACATGCATCTTTAGAAGGGATTTTGGATGTGATTTCCACTCATTTTGGTTCAACAAACATATCATAGACTTCTGCAAGTTTCCAAGCACTAGGCGTTGCCAAGATGGCCACAAACAACAATAACAGTAGCCAGAGCTGCCATTTGCTGGTCTCTCAAGGGCTCCGGGCACTAGGCTTGTGCTTTCAATGCATGGCTTCATTTATTCTCATAGCGCTGTCAACTGTGTTCAATTATTAAACCTCTCTTTGAAGATAAGAAAATCATATCCCACTTAAAGTGACTCTTCCAGAGCCACATAGAGAAGTGGAAGGGCCAAAAATTTGAACCCTGAGCTCACTGAATCCAGAATCCATGCTCTTATTCAGTACCTGGAATTAATAGGCAAGCAACCCAATGTAAAAAAGGGCCAGTGATTTTAAAACACCCTCTCCAAAGAAAAAGAAAAAGAAAAAGAAAAAGCGCTCAACATCATTAGTCATCAGGAAAATGAAAATTAAAACTAAACAAAATACCACTTAACATTTACCAGAATAACAACATTTTTTAAAAAAACATAAAAGAAGAAAATTAACATGACCAAATGTTCATGAAATTGTGGAGCAACTGGAACTCTTATAAGTTGTTTTAGAAATACACTGCTTCTATAACTCTTTCCAAAAATGCTAGCAGTTTCTCATAAAACCAAATATATACTTATTCTATGACTCAACAACTTCACTTCTGGCTGGGCACGGTGGCTTACCAGGCCTGCTATCCTACCACTGTAGGAGGCTGAGGTGGAAGGATCACTTGAGCCCAGGAGTTCGGGAACAGCCTGGGAAACAAAGTAAGACCACATCTCTACAAAAACAGTTTAAAAATTAGCCAGGCATGGTGGCATCCATCTGTAGTTCTAGCTGTTAGGTAGGCTGAGGCAGAAGGAATGTCTGAACCCAGGAAGTCAAGGCTGCAATGAGTGGTAATCTGCACTCTATCCTGGGTGACAGAGCAAGACCCTGTTCCCCCCCAAAAAAACAAAAATTCTAAGTATTTACCCAAGATAAATGAAAATACATGTTCACAAAAAGACTTGTAGAAACAATGCTCATAGAAGCTTTATTCACGATAGCTGATGACAAGAAACAAACATCCCAGGTATCTAAATAAATAGAAGAATGAATAAGCAAACTGTGGTATATCCATACAACAGAATACTATTCAGCAATAAAAGGAAATAATCTAATACATGCAACATCAATGAACCTCAAAAACATTATGCTGAGTGAGAGAAGCACTGGACAAAACAATATACACACCATGTGAAACCCTAGAACAGGATTTCACATAAATGAATCTATTCCACTATGGGAAGAAAATTGGAACAAAACTTGCCTCTGGAAGGAACCTACTGAGAAAGAACTTGAGGAAACTCTCTGGGGTGATGATAATGTTCTATACCAAGATAAGGGCTTGTAGGCTGGGCACAGTGATCCATGCCTATAATGCCAGCACTTTGGGAGGCCGAGGTGGGCAGATCAGCTAAGGTCAGGCATTTGAGACCACCCCGGCTGACATGGTAAAATCCTGTCTCTACTAAAAAAAAAATATAAAAAATAGCCAGGCATGGTGGAATGCACGTGTAGTCCCAGTTACTCTGGTGGCTGGGGCAGGACAATCATTTGAGCCTGGGAGGCAGAGGTTGCAGTAAGCCAAGATCACACCACTGCGCTCCAGCCTGGGAGACAGCAATACTCCATCTCGAAAGAAAAAAGCAAAAAAGGGGCTTGAGTTACACACAGATGTATGCATTTATCAAAATTTGGTTAATATACATTTAAGATTTTACTGTTTGAAAATTTTGCATCAAAAGAAAAACCTGTAAAAACTGTGGAGATAAATAATAGAATCGATATTATCAATGGCTGATTACTCAGAAAAGGGCCAAGATTTTTGCAGTTCCTTCCATAGTATGAAGATGGACAGCAAAAGGACTATCCCAAAATGCCTTCCCCAATAGCCCTGTGAGAATGACTACAGTTCCAGAAATAAAGATCCACCAATTTGCAGTAGCAAGCTGTAAATACCTGTACAGGAATAAAACTGCCTGCAAACAGAGATCTCTCTCCTGACCACTGCATCATAGTGGGCCTGGGGGCTGCCCATCAATCCCCGGCCACCTTCTTTCTCTTTCAGAGCTCTGGGTATGGCTCACAAGAGCTTCCCTGGCAGAAGCAATTGCCTTGCCCTCTGGGTGCCCAGCCCACATCCCCAGCACCTGCTAATTGCAAGAAACAACATATGGCAGGCAGCCTGGCTGCAGACCCCACGGCTCCCCTGACTTGCAGCCCAACCGCGGAGGCAGGCTGCGTGCTGAGCTGCTGGGATCGAAGAGGTGTCATTAGAAAATGATTCATAGCCCTCTGCCTTAATGAGGACTCACACCCGAGGGCTTCCAATTACCCAATCGATGGCTAGAGTGCTGCTCCCAGCCAGCGGCCTCTTGTTTTCCCTTCTCTTTCTTAAAAATATTTGCAAGAGGGTTCTTTGAACTCTATCTCCTCTCCTTGGCCAAACCAAGCCCAGGTAGGAAACCAACCCAGACAACCATCCCGGGAAGTTACCTGGGGCAGACTGATGGATCCTGCATTGCTCAGCCTAGAAGACAGAAAACTCCAGGTGAATGCCCCACCTAGACAGGGCCAGCTCTGGGAGGTGACATGTGAGCTCAAGGACTGGGGAAATAGCAATGTATTCAAATGTGATCGAATGCCGTGGTGTTGGAAGTAGTGTGGCACATTTGAGGACTTGTGAAAGGACGGTTGTGGGCCAGAGGAGAGTGGAGGGAAACGATGCTGGAGAGATGGACATTAGCTAAGGGCGAGCTGAGGGAAGAAAACTCAAGAGCTTTGGACTCCATCTGGGCGTAGATCTCCATTCCCCAACTTTGTGTGTGCATAATATCTACATAGTGAAAATTACTAGGTGTCCACCAAAGTCATCATTCCCTTCTGTAATAACAATCTATTTATAGCTGTGATTTAGCTGCCTAGCCTGAAACTCACCATTTTCTAGCCTTCCCTGAAAACAGATGGAAGACCTTACCTGAAGGGTGTGAGCGAAAGTGTGTGCTTATGTGTGTGTTCATGTACATGCACGGCTTCCAAGCCTGGCCCGTAAAACCTTGCATGTGTGATCATCCTGTATTTATAATTTACTACTTGCTGGGAATAACGATATCACCCTAGTGGATGCCACAGCTGCTGATAAACGTGAAGAGCCGACACCAAGAATGACTCAGTGGAGCCCGTACCTACTTGCCTGGACCCTATCAGCAGAGAGAATCAAACTTCTTTGTTCTTTAAGTCTCTTAATTTGGCAGATCTCTCTGTTATACCAGCTTAGCCTAGCCTGGGTAACATTATTTGGCAAACATTTAATCCTCTGTGTATTTCAATTCCTCGTCTGCAAAGAATAATTTCTTCCTCTCAAGACTGTCATGAGAAGTAAGTGAGCAGAAGCCAAGAGGCCCAGATATCAAAGGGGCTCATTAGGATGTCTTCCTGTCTACCCCTCTGGCTGCAGCAATTTCCACTCAGGACGCCGGTGTCTGATTATACTCTCTTCTCCACCTTCCCACCCCAATACCTGTCCCATAGCCGCTGCTTCTAGTTGATTACAATGGAGGCAGGGCCTGCCACCTTGCACAGATTTCTACATCTCGCTGTCTCCTGTTTTTCGGCTGTCCACAGTGACAGCCAGATGACGGATCTCTTTGTTCTAGGACTGCTGTCTCTCAAAGGCTCAGAACTCTTTGTTGGTTTCTTTTTTGCTGCCGCGTTCTGGAAGGCAAGTGAAAGTCATGCAACTTTGGAGGACTTCCTCACAGGTCACTTTGGGGACTCACCTGTAGCTCAGCCTGATGCGGTAAAAATTAAAATGTGTGGAGAGGACAGAATTGTTGACAGTTGATGCCGAAAATTCCTACTAGAATACCTCTTCCAACTCTTTTGCAATACAGATAAGGAAAATAAGAAGCACATGTGGGAAAACTAGCCCAAGGTCACACATAAAATGAAGCTCTGTAGGCGCAGAAGCAGACAAAAGCAGATGTCACCAAATTTTTCATGTTTAGGGCTTCAACAAATGCTGATTCACACAAAATATCTCTATAAGACAAGTAAGAGTTGGGCTGATGAGACCAGCTCTCCTAATTTAAAGAGAGAATAAGCCCTACTTCTTTTGTGAGGAGTGTTATTTCTGGTATGCCCATGTGTCTAAAATCCAGTTTCAACAATTTCTAGAAATCATCCCTGGATGTTGACATCGTAAGCATTTTTTAGTCTCTCCCTCCTATGTGCCAAGCACTGTGCACAGTGTTTGAGATTCACTGGACAGAAGAACCAGAAATCATCTCAGCCTTTTAAGACTCATGGCTAATGGGAAGGCAAAGCAAAGAATCAGATAATTATTAATAGAAAGTACTTCTAAGGGTAAGTACACAGAACAATGAGAATTTACAAAAAGAGGAGCTGAGCAGGTGTTGGAGGTAGAGAAGCCTTTCCTAACGAAGAGGGCTTTTGAGCTGGGAGGGCTCTGCATAATCCATTTCCTAGCCTCCAATTTACTCATTTATCCACTCAGTCATCCAACAAGCACGGATCAGCTGCTTGCTGCATACAAGTCCCCATGCAAGGCTTAGGAGACGCTGCATTGAACAGGACAGATCATCATCCTGCCATGATGGCTTTACACTCTTGCCATTCCTGACTCTTAATTTCTAGCCTGCCCCTGACTGCTATGGCCAGTATCTTCTATCACCCTTATCTCTCAGGATTCAGCGACATCTGATTATATTCCTAACCATTATCAGCCTGTCTCCGCATCAGATATGGGTGCTGCATTAGGCTAGCTCCCGAGTGTAAATATCCTAAGAAAAGGCAACTTTACACTACAATGTGAATGACCGATACCCAGATCATGTGAAGCATGGCTGGAGGAACTGGGAGTGCCTTTCCTGAAGAAAGGAAAACTCAGCCACGCGAGGTCAATGACTTCAAATGTGTTGATGGCTGTTGAGAACAGAGCCCAAACTTAGTCGACAGGGTAAAAGTTACATGGAGAGATTTCAACATCACACCACTTAGAGCTATATAACAATGAAAAGGGCTTGTTCAAAAGGTAGTGTCCTCACTGCTGATATTTAGGCAGAAGCTAGATGGTCATTTACTGAGATTGGTCAGCAAGACAGCTTCTATGGGCCCTTCAGATCGGATTCTTAGAATTCATTATTCTGTTGTTGCTTTCTTAACATAAGTCGAAAACTAGATACTTTTATAAAAAAAGAAAAAGAATTTTGTCACTTCCAAGATTGGCTCTAGAAAATTAAAATGTTTAAAAAATAAAGAAAACAAAAAAGAGGGTCTTGCTCTGTCACCCAGGCTGGAGCGCAGTGGCACACAGCAGCTCACAGCAGCCTACACCTCCTGGGCTCAAGCAATCCTCCCACTGCAGCCTCCCGAGGAGCTGGGACTGCTGCTGCATGCCACCATACCCAGATAATTTTTGTATCTTTTACAGAAACAAGGTTTTGCCATGTTGCCCAGACTGGTCTCGAACCCCTGGGTTCAAGCAATAGACTCACCTTGGCCCTCCCAAAGTGCTGGGATTACAGGCAAGAGCCACCATGCCCAGCCACAGCTAGATTCATCATCTTCCCTCCAAAACGTGCTCCTCACACAGCTTCCTCATCCCACTTAACAAAACTTCGAGTTGCTCAAGACAAAATCCTTGGAGTTCTCTTTGATGTCTCTCTGTCTTTCATACCTCATATTGAATATGCCAGGAAGTCCTACGGGCTCCGCCTTAACTTACATCAGCATCTGACCACATCTTGCCATCTCCATGGTTATCACAATGATGGAAGCCATCAATAACCACTTACCCCTCTTTATTATAATAGCACATGTGAGGCCCCAAATGTTCATAGACCTAACCCTCAAGCTTACTGGGTGGTAGAAGAAAAAGATACAAATTAAATTATCACACAGATAGAAATTTGTAATTATAAGTAGTTCAGAGGGGAGGACCCTGGTGCTATGAGAAGCTAACTTCATTAACTCAGTAGTATCAATTTTATTTTAACTGCACCAAATAACCTTTCATATCATTATAGAACTATAAAGTCTTTTATTAGCTTTTACTGGCTTATGTAATTCCCAGAAACCTGGTGAGGTGGAAAAGTGGATCTGGATCTCCATTTTACAGATGAGGAAAGTAGGGCTTCATGTGGTAAACTGAGTCACTGAAGGCCACATAACAAGAAAAAGAATAAAACCGACAGTTAAGCAAACCACTAGGGTTCTCACACTGCCTCAGGTGTATACACACCTTCTCTCTCACAGCCTCTCATGCAGGTGTATACACACCTTCTCCCTCACCGTCTCTAATGCAGGTG